>NW_019208931.1:231018-303756 GCF_001890105.1 Penicilliopsis zonata CBS 506.65
GGTTCAGCGGCTTCAATAGCTTCAACAATTTCAACCGGCTCTGAAGGTTCAGCGGCTTCAACCGGCTCTGAAGGCGTTACAGGCTTCCAATACCCCCATGTGTATAGCGAAGAATGAATAGGAACATGTCCATCGACAGCCTCGACAGCCTCAACAGATTCTTCGACAGGTTCTTCGACAGGTTCTTCGACGGGTTCTTCGACGGGTTCTTCGACGGGTTCTTCGACGGGTTCTTCGACGGGTTCTTCGACGGGTTCTTCGACAGGTTCTTCGACAGGTCCTTTGACAGGTCCTTTGACGGGTTCTTCGACGGGTTCTTTGACTGCTGGTTCAGGCTCTGGTTCAGGCCACGGAGTTGTCGCCTCTGGCTCACAGGCCGCTCCGTTCTCGACCGGCTCCTCGATTAAACATTCGACTGCAGCCTCGACCGGCTCACCATCATCTGTAAGTTGATTCACCGCGAGTACCTCGGAGACGTGCGGGTAGTCCAGATGGTAGAAGTAGTGAAACATGAGCTTCAGAGCCACGGGGTCTTCATCGAGTTCGATCGGTAGCAATCCCTATGCTCCATAAAACCCAGCCATTAGTATTGACACATAAATTGATTGGCGAGATTGGTACATACACTATTACCCCACAGCCTCTGGTCCGTGCAGCGATCCGCCAGATACTTTGATCGGGGACAGATGATCGCTCTGTGCAGCTTGTATACATCATCGCCATTGCGGATGATCACATCAGAGTATGTTGTATCGAGAAACAATCTGCAGCAGGTCAGCTTTATGCTTGATTTCACATCGTACCACACAAACCTCTGCAGAGAGCTCAACAGCTCTTGATTTGGATCCATTGTCATCCCCCACAAAGCTGTCTCAAAAGAACTCAAGACAGTCAGTCATTCTCAACCCCTCCCGCCGAGAAAGCAGCCACTTTTAATCGACTCTCTCGCATCCTGGTCGCTCTCCCACTGCCAACTCATCTGTGCAGTCGCATACACAAATCAGCGGCCGGTGCATGACTCGAGGCGTTCGCAGGGGGCCGCAAAAGGCCAGTGTCATGGATAAGATCAAAGGACGGCTCCAGCGAGGTTGGAATCACTTTAATTTTTTTCCTAGGAAAGACGATCATTTACCGGAGTACCCACCGTGCTCAGTCAATCGAACTGAACTGACGATGGTTGCCTGAGCTGAGAAAACCAGAAAAATATGGCAGCCCATGTGACATGTCACCTGACGATCTACGGTGAGAGTCTGAGAGTCGCCAGTTGCAAGAGCGAGACTGCTCTTTTTTTCTTGTTTTGTTTTGCCCAGCACCAGCTAGAGACGCACCACACCACACCAGGTTCTCCATACGAACGCCTTTTATCGATCCCCATGCTTGATCTGCCAGTAAGTTCGATTGATCGCCTAGTCTAGCCCGGGTAGCTTTGCACATGCAAGTGTTCTGACAGCCTTCTTCTCATAGGAGGGAGGCGAGAGACACTGGGAAAGAAATTTCAGCAAGCGAGGTCAGACGATACGACGTTGGCCCACAGAACAGCCAACGACTTCTGACCAACAATACGGGTGCTCGTTATTGTTTTGATTACGGGGTAGTTTACGGAGTATACGGCGTGCCATCGCCAGAGGCGTGATTACCATGTGACGCGCAAATTAAAAAAAAAAGGGAAAAAACAAGATGAGAGGAGAAAAATCGCTACTGGTCAGATGCTGGCCAGTCACTAGTGTTAATTGAAGCCTTTCAGGCTTCTACACTCCTTCTCGGTTGGATCCACGTTTGCCGACCGAGCTGGCGTCGTTTGGCTTGCCAGGACCGGGAGCTCTCAAGTCTCGGGGGGGGCCGAAAGCCATGGTCTACTCCGTACTCCGTATGGTGATTTTTTTTATGGGACCCCATGGGGCATTTGAATAATGGGGCATTTGAAAGGGGGGGGAATATAACAGGGCAGAACCAGAAAAGCGGGTGGGCTGGAGGCTGTCGACCAGCGAATGTTGAGCCTCTGGACCCCAGAGCTGACGACGACCTGGACAACTTGGGTTTGATGTCCGATAGGCCGTCTGATTGAATTACATTCTTCATCTCCGTTTCAGGGTCTTGCTCACAGGCCAAACTACGGAGTAGATCCTTCGTGGTAGGTAAATCACCGCATGTCGGACGCTATTGGGCAGGCCATCAGGTTATCCATGCAGCTCGCGGATTCTCGCTCGACCTTTGGCCAGTCCCAACCCCTGCTCTCTTTGTTTTAGTCTCTCTTCCCACCTCGTGTTTGAGTCTTCTCTGCCGTCCCGTGCCAGACTCCTTTGAGTCCTTTCCCTCTTTGGGTTCAAGTGCGTTCTTTGTTTTTTTTTTGTTGCGAATTTTTTCATTATTATTCCGTTCTGGTGGTAAGGCCCGGAGATGAGTTGTGACCCGAGTCCCCAACCACGGACGGCAGACGCTTTGCCAACACAACCGAATAAAGCCACCATCACCAGATTCACCACAAATATTTGGTATAGTGGCGCTCGCTGGTGGAGGACGCCTGACGTGCTCCCCACGGTGGACACTCGTCGGTTCTCGGATTCGTTAGCCATGTCTCGGGGAGTAGAAGCCTCGAAGGGGCCAAAAAAAAAATGGTTAGGTGATGAAAATATCATCGGAGGGTGGTGTTAAGATGGTATTATCGCTGACCACGAAGGCTCTGGGGAGCCCCCTCCTGGTTGGGACGTGTACTCTTGTGCTTCGGAAGCTCATAGCCAATGGTCAGTCACTTGCAACCTCCAGAGAAGTCGCCAAGAAAGAAGTCACGGGCAATTGCCGGGGTGGTCGAACGTGACGGAGAGCTCTTTTCATAAATAATCACCTGCGTCGGTCAAATATCGGACGAGCTGAGGACACCCCAGGCAGGAGCTGCACGTCGGCTCTCCGCACTCCTGAGACTGGGACGTTGACTGGGCGAATCATGACCGGGAGGAAGACGGCTGCTCTGGGTCATGCTCCCTCCTACGCGCCCACACCCAGCCATGGCTTGGTAAAGGACGCTTCTCCCCATCGCCACAAAGCTTGGTAGCGTGGAATAGCTGGAGACATCCGCCCATCCAAGATGCCTGGAATATACTATTGCCGGAAACCCATCCTTGCTGGTGCAGTGCCAAGCCAACAGTCTGACTGGTGGCGTTTGTTAGTGACCGAGCACCATGGCACCTAGCGCGTGACTTTGTTAAGGGCTAGAAACATGGAGTACTACTCTGTATGGAAGAGTACTGGGGACTGGAGGTGGGTGTGTGTGTGGATGACAGCCGTTATGCGACCTACTCCGTACTTCCGACCCATCTTCTTGGGGGGCGACAGGGGGGAGGAGTGGTCGGAACCTGCGAGGAACAGACGACTGCCCTGAATGGGAAAGTGATTTTCACAGGTATATAAAGACGGAAAGATCTGCCCAATTTTGCCTGTTTCTTCGACCAGCGTCTGATCTCCTTCCCTTCCATTCCTCCTCTGCGCGCGCAAAGATGGCAGTCAGTCAATCGGTTGTCGGCCGCAACAATGCGGACAAGGCCTCGGGTCTCATCGGCATGTTCCGCAACCCATATGTGTTCGGGACCTGTTGTTTCGCCTCCCTCGGATGTGTCATGTACGGTTACGATCAGGGTGTGATGAGTCCGGTGCTGGTCATGGAGAACTTCGAGAACCACTTCCCCGTCTTCATGGGTGCCACCATCCAAGGATGGCTGGTTTCTGCTTTGGAACTCGGTGCCTGGGCTGGTGCTCTGTTTAACGGTTACCTCGCCGACGCCATTTCTCGGAAATACTCTATGATGGTTGCTGTCATTATCTTCACCCTGGGCACTGGTCTCCAGGCCGGCGCCCAGACTCCGGCCTACTTCTTCGCCGGTCGTATCATCGGTGGTGTCGGTATCGGTATGTTCAGTATGGTTGTTCCTCTCTACCAGGCCGAAGTTGCTCCTCCCGAGCTCCGAGGCTCGCTCGTCTCGCTGCAGCAGCTATTCATCACCATCGGCACGGCCATTGCCTTTTGGCTCGACTATGGCATGCAGTACGTTGGTGGCGTGCACTGTGACCCGGAGGGCATCTCCGATCCCTTCCTCGCGGACGGTACCTACAACGCTGCTCAGAACCACGGCCACACCTGTCTGGGTCAGAAGACCATCGCCTGGAGATTGCCCTTGGCCCTGCAGCTCATCCCGGCCTGGATCCTCTTCTTCGGCATCATCTTCTTCCCCTTCTCCCCCCGTTGGTTGATGATGAAGCACCGTGAGGACGACGCTCTTGCCGCCCTCTCCAAGCTTCGCCGCCTCTCCCCCACCGACCCCTTGCTGCGTGCCGAGTTCCTCGAAATCAAGGCCACCGTCATGTTCGACGAACAGTCCGAGCAGGAGCAGATTGGTGCTGGTGGCAGGCTCGCTCCCTGGAAGGCCCTGTTCGAGCCCAACATGTTCCGCCGCCTCATGCTCGGATGCATCACCATGGTTGCCCAACAGTTCACCGGTATCAACGCTGTCATGTACTATGCCCCTCAGCTTTTCGAGTCCTTTGGCTTCAACTCCACCAAGACGACCCTGCTCGCCACCGGTGTCACTGGTATCCTGCAGATCACCTTCACCATGCCCTCTGTCCTGTTCCTCGACAAGTTCGGTCGTAAAACCTTCCTCATCGTCGGTGCCATCGGAATGTTCTGCTGCCACATCGTCGTCGCGACTGTCTTTGGCTTGTACCAAGACAAGTGGGACGAAAACAAGGGTCTTGACAAGGCCCAAGGTTGGGTTGCCATCACCTTCATCTGGCTGTTCGCTGTCAACTTTGCCTACTCTTGGGGTAAGATTTTTTTTTTCTTTCTTGTTTACCAGCCAACTAACATGAATGCAGGTCCTGTCGCCTGGGTTTTGACGCAGGAGATCTTCCCCAACAGCATGCGCTCCCGCGGTGTCGCCATCGTGGCGTCGACCAACTGGATGTTCAACTTCATCATCGGCCTGACTACCAAGGACATGCTCAACTCGATGAAGTACGGCACCTACATCTTCTTTGCCGTCTTCTCCGCCCTCGGTGGTATCTTCATCTGGAAGTTCGCCCCTGAGACCAAGAACAAGACCCTGGAGGAGCTGGATATTTTCTTCGGTGGTGGCGAGGACAGCATCGCCGAGGCGGATCGCCTTCGCATGCAGCGCATCTATGAGGAGCTTGGTCTCCTTGGTGTTGAGCATGTCGATGACCTCAAGAAGGTGCATGAGCACGAAGATATCCAGAGCACCGAGAAGGCTTGATCTGGTGCTTTGAAGCTAGCGCGGATGATCTACTAAACTCTTATCTCTATGACTTATACCTGATCTAGTATAATAATGTCACTCTGCCTTTCTAAGGCTACGTCCTACTTCTGTTCATTGGACTGTAATGAAGGGCTACCTTCGCAGATGCGTTTCAAATTAATCTTTTTATATAAGGCTCAAACCATATCTCCTTGCTGATGGTCTAGATTCTAATACACCAGGGTGTGTAAGTTTGTTTGTATCCATCTTAAACTGGGCTGGACCTGCATGGACCCGTCAATTGATATTTGAGCAAACTGCAGGGGTGAGATGTATTCCAGAGTATTTTTAAAAATAAATGAAGAATATATACCAAGTCTATATCTCTTAATTTAGAATAATATTCAGCTTATATAGGTGTATAATGAATCTTCCTAACTTACAATATAAAAGTAGATTTTGTCTTTTATACCTTCACTGCGAATATATAAGAGAAATTTATATAAATGATATATAGGATGATATGTGAAGGTTGAAAGGAGTGATAGACATCTAGCTATTCTTAATATAATTATGTCCTTATAATATATATATTGAAGCCATTCTGCTGCCTGGACTGTCTAGGCGTCATTATGATATTCTACAATGCATGACTTAGAGGGAGAAACCATCTAGTTGAGATGGATTATATTATTATTATCAAGGTAGACAGCAAACAAGCAGCCACGAAGACACGGCTTAATACATAATCAAGGAACAGAGCAATTTAGACCAACAGTCAAGAATCAACAGTCAACAGACTCAACTTCATGACAACTTATTAGATGATACGCGGCTTGTCGCGGTTGCTAAGGTCAATCTCGCACTTCTTCCACAACGGCCAGAACAACCGCTCGCATCGACCGGTGCAGCATTCTCTATGATCAGCGCAAAGCCTCTTAACCGCTCCACACGGCCTGTCGTTTGGCAGCGTGCAGCGGCCCATGGAGCAGGTCTGGGGCTTGAGACAGTGCTCGTCCTCGGTACACCCGTACTTGCATATCCCGCGCTTTTCGTCGCAGGTGTAACCCCATACACAGTTATCAGTGGATAGACAACGCGTACGCTCTGGGACGGAGGCGCTCTCTGCGTCAGCGTCTGCCTCACTCTCACTCTCGCCCTCGCGGCGGATTAGGCCGTGAGAGGAGGTATTGCTGTACGCCCAGGTGGCATTGTCATGGCTCCAGCTGTGGTTGAGCAGGGGCCGGGTGGGACGGTGTCCGTAGAACATCCCGGACAGGTACGTCTTGTTGGTGAACTCTGCGGGGATGACGGACGCAGAGACTGGGGGGGAGACCAAGACTAGAGTGGCAGAGAGGGCAGAGACGAGAGAGAGGATAGAGAGATGCATCTTGGATACACAAGATGGATACACGATGGAGTGGTGAAATGATAGTTTCAAGAAAGATGTAAGAAGGAAGAGGGGGACAGAGAGATTCGGGAACAGACAAGCTATTTATCTTCATGATCTGAGCAGGAAAACGGTAGCGAAAGACATCCCTATTCTCGATTAGGACTAAAAGGTGAGGGTGTATCCAAAGAACCCAAATTATTCTCGCGGATGCCTTGCAAGACAGCGTCACTTCCATGGGTCAAATGTCCAGGCAGCACAGGCAGCCATTTCTTTTCCCCCTTCCATTCCCTTCCTTCTTTCCTTTTCCTTTCCTTTCTTTTTTTTTTTCACACAAGCGCTGACTCCTTGAGAGCCCAGCGCACCATGTCCGCAATCTGACGGCTCACTGCCTCCATCCGGGGGATCTCATGCCCGCCCTGGTGGTTGAAGGTACGACGCAGGCTCTCATCACACAGGCCCGACAGCTGCACACCAGCGGCATACCGGGGATCTTTGGTCCCGTAGATGTGCACCGTAGGAATGCGAACTTTATAGGGACCGGTGATCTGCTGCCGCAGCTCCTCCTCCGGCTTCTCATCTTCAGATGCGACACCCGCCCACCGCGCCCCGCCCTGCTTGAGGATGGCCGCCGAGTCCGCCTGCGCGGCGAGGGCCTCTCGCGCCCGGGTATCCTGCGCCTGCACCTCGTCCGAGATGTGAAAGCCGAGACTCTCCAGCTCTTGCAGCGGGGGTCCGCCGCAGATGAAGATCGCCGCCTTGAACGGCGGCGGGGTGTTGCTGCTGCTGCTGCTGGCCCCGTTCGTCCTCTGCTCGATCTCATGGTGCAGCAGCGCAGAGTATCCCACCACACACCCCTGCGAGAACATCATCACCGCGTCGTAAGGACCCGACTGTGCAAGGTGGTTGTCCAGCCAGCGGCGCGTCACCGCCAGCGCCTCGAGCGTGTCGGCCGGGTAGAAGGAGTAGTAGGGCGGGTCGTAGAACAGGTCGATCCCTGGTGCTGCCTTGTCGGGGTACGCGCCATCCAGCCACTCGAATTCGATATCCAGATCTTCGAGCATGCTGCGGAAGGAGGCTGTCTTGGTATTAGTCTTCTTCTTCTTCTCTTCTTCTCTTCTCTTCTTCTCTTAACGTACACGTCTGGGACTTGAAGATGAACCCGCTGGTTCCTCGACCGTGCAGGCACAGAATCCTCATGGTGTCTTGTAAATATAAATATTAATAAATACGTATATAGATCTGTATCTCTAATATCGCTGTCTGAGAGGAAGATGAAGGTTGGACTCGGAGGTGGAACTTCAGGCGGGGCACGCACAACTTATACTGATGTGTCACGGCTGCAGCGATGCAGCTGCAGAATCAGCTTGACCAGGGTATGAGATAACCATAGAGAGGAACAAGGGATTGCATTTCTCATCCGAAAACTTCCGGTGTATTAACTGGTATGTTCTTGGAAGTTGTGTTTACTTGCGAGAGGAGATCAAAAGCGAGTTACTACGTTACTACTCCAGAGTACACAGTCAAGGAATTAATCACGAATTGATACTAGACAGCATAAGCGACTGTGTCGAGAGGAAGTTGATTCCTTCGATTTCTCTTCCTAGATGGTGTGTTGAACAGCATCTCCAGAATGATAATAATACCGCCCCCACTACTCCGTTACTGGTCTTTTCTACGCCTTCATCTCCACACTCGCCTGCGCGCTCAGCGACAGCGGCGTGGGGATAGACAGCCCTGCCCTTGTCTCGGCGTCTTCCAGCGTGATGCCAGCGCCGTGTTTGCCGCTGCCGATGCCCAGCGCCCGCTTCATCGCCTTCCAGCTCTCCACCAGCCCCAGGTAAGCGGCCATGCAGCCGACCACGATGCCCCATTCCCAGGTAATCGGCAGGTGCATGAACACCGCCCGGTTGACGACAGGCAGGTAGATGACGGGAAACGTCACCACGAACCCGGCGACGACCGCCCAGAACAGGAACCGGTTCCGCCACAGGGTCGGGAAGACGGAGAACCGCCCCGGGTGGCGGATGGGGTCGAGCCGGAAGAGCGAGCGCGAGAAGTGCTTCACCTCCCACGCGGTGATGAGCAGGAGAAAAGTCAGCGTCGCGTAGGTCGTCGCGCGCGCCCGGAAGACCACATGGCACGACGGGTGCAAGGCCCGGTTGCAGTCGGTGCCCAGGGACGCGGACCCGGAGGCCGCCCCGTAGATGACACAGACAAACGCCAGCAGGCAGAGCGTGCCCATGAACGTGCCGTATATCATCTTGTCCACGATGAGCTCGCGCGTGAAGACCCCGACGCGGAGGTCGTGCGGTGGGCGGTACATGATGTCCGGCTGGGCTTCTTCCAGGCCCAACCCGATAGCGAGAAAGGACGAGGTGATCAGATTCGCCCATAGAATCTCAATCGGCGACAAGGGGAAGACCGAGTTGTTCTCCGTGTCCTTGAAGGCGAGTGCAACCAGCAGCAAGATGACTTGCGAGATGTTCGAGATGAGCAGGTGCATGAGGAACTATTACGGTCAGTTGTTTTTATGATAATGTTACAGCGACCCCGTGGAATCTTTTACCTTTTGAATATTATCAAACAGCCTTCTCCCTTCTTCGACGGCCCGCACGATCGAGGAGAAGTTGTCGTCGGTCAGGACCATGTCGGCCGCTTCCTTGGCCACATCGCTGCCGTTCTTGCCCATCGCAATGCCGACGTCTGCATGCTTCAGGGCGGGGGAATCGTTCACGCCGTCTCCCGTCATGACGCAGAAGGCATTGCGCCGGTGCATCGCCTCCACCATGCGGACTTTGGTCGCGGGGCTGCACCGTGCAATCACCAGGGGAAGCTGCTCGATCGCATCGATCTCGGCCTCGGTCATTCGATCGAACTGGCCCGCCCCCATGACAACCCGGCTGGACTTGATGTTGCCAACCACTGCGTCCAGGATGCCGACCTCCGCTGCGATCGCCGTCGCGGTTCGGATGTGGTCGCCCGTCAACATGTGCACGGTGATGCCAGCCATCTGGCACTTGCGCACTGCAGCAGCCGTCTCAATCCGTGGCGGGTCGTACAATCCGACCAGCCCGGCAAACTGGAGATTCGTCTCCGCAGCGCTGCGATCAGACAGCGGGCGTTTGTCCGTGCTGGAGACCTCCTTGGATGCCACGCAGAGAACCCTCAGGCCTTCCCCGGCCATCCGGTCTGCCTTCTCCTGGAGGATTTCCTTGTCCTTTTCGCCGAGGGCCAGGCACGGAAGCACCGCTTCCGGCGCTCCCTTGGTATAGACTCCATTGGTGGTCCTATCGGCAAGTTCGTAGATGACAGTCATCCTCTTGATCGCAGAGTCAAATGGGTACTCTGTCCGAAGACTCATCTGCCTCTCGTCAAGTAGCGAGGGCTTCCCGCATTGGAACCGCATGGCCAGAACCTGCAGAGCAATCTCAGTGGGCTCCCCAACCGCAGTCCACTCATTCTCATCGGCAGCGACCCTTTCGTTCTCGCTTCTCGACGGGGCCCCCTTCTTCTGTACAACCGCCAGATTACACAATGAAATGGCAGTCAGGAATTTCCCCACTAATCTGTGATTCCGTAACTCATCTGGGTTGCAGGAGGTCCCATCAAAGTCCACGACTCCCCTAGTTGGGTCGTAAGGGTTGGTCGTCTGGTGAACGAACAGGTTTCCTCCGTCTGGGATCCACGCCGATCGCGCAACCATCTTCCCCTGCGTCAGAGTCCCAGTCTTGTCCGAACAAATGTTTGTTACACCGCCGACTGCCTCGAGACACTGGAGTTTCCGGACGACGACATTGCCTTTCGCCATGGACTTGGTCCCTACGGCGACGGTGATGGTGAGGACAGCGATGAGTGACTCCGGGATGACGGCAACGGCGACACAGATGCCGTATATCAAAACTTCGCCCTTGATATCCCAAAGATTGACGGAGAAAACGATGACGGCGAGGAGGATGGCGAGGGCAAAGAGGAGAAGGGCGAACTTGCTCAGCTTCACCTGCAATGGCGTACCGACTAGCCCGAGAATACTCCTGGCGGTCTCCTTGGATCGATGGAGGAATCGCATCACCGGGTTCAAATCGTCACTGCCATCATACGCCTGTTCTTGGAGCAGCTGAGCGATCTTGCCGACCTCCGTCTTCATTCCTGTGGCGGTGACGATTCCCCGGGCACGGCCTTGGGTCATGCTGCAGCCGGAGTAGGCCATGTTTGTCCTATCCCCGATGGGGATCTCTCGAGACGAAAAGGTGGTGGTGGGTGTCTTTGTCACAGGGAGAGACTCGCCAGTCAGCATCGCCTCGTCCGTCGCGGCATTCATTCCATCAAACAGTCGCACATCTGCTGGAACAATATCACCCACGGCCAGCTGGACGACATCCCCGACGACGAGAGATTCCGCCTTGACAGAAGCGACACGTCCATCCCGGATGACCTTACATGTCGGAGCCGACAGATGGTGCAAGGAAAGAATCGTTTGTTCGGCACGGTAATCTTGAAGGAACCTAAGTCCCGGATGATTAGCAACCAGTTGACGGGGCTTTTCCAATCGGTGAAATTCTTTTCTATCTTACCCAACGACAACATTCAGTAGGATGACGGCAGTGACAACGCCGCCTTCGACGTAGTCGTTGATTCCAAAGGACAGCCCCATGGTGAGAACGAGAACCTGTGTGAGGCAGCAGATTAATCGCCAATGTCACAGCCAAAGCAGCACCCGGAGGGAATGGATGGCAGGAGACCCGGACATAGGAAAATGATGGGCAACAGATCGTACTAAGGTTAAACTGTTGGAAACTTGCCTCAACATGATCTTCCATATCGATACAGTGTCCATTTCTCGGACCCGGTTGGGTCCATCTCGCTCCAGGCGAGAGGCTGCTTCGACGCTTGAGAGTCCATCGCTGCGGGAAACAGCAGCGTCAGGGATGTATATTCTTTTGGTAAATTCAAAACATTACGAGACAAGACAGAGACGTACTGGAGGTCGACATCAAGGATCCGTGCAAGTTCTAACGAATGCACCGTGTGAGCATATTTATCTGGACTGCTCGACAGACCCTGAAAGGACTCGGTTGAAGCTAGGGGAACAACCGAGACGGTGTTCTGGCTACATGGACCTGTGATGGTCAAGTCCACTCTCCGGGACTCGTGGCCTACAGCACAAACTGTGGAATTTGAGGACGGAGAAAGCTGCTGTTCTTTGGTGGAAGAAGATATAGGAGGCTCCGTCGATTCCTCGACATCGGGAGGAGAGGTCTCTATGCCCATTCAATTGAGAGAAACGACGAAGCAAGGGCGAGCCCTTAAGAAAACGAGTGGGTAGTTTGAATGGTGAGGGTAGAAGGCGTGGAGGAGGCAGGGTCAATCTATTGTTCTCGGCGGACAATAAGATAAGACTCCCACAACGTCCAGTAGTTATAAATCACTAAGCCAGCCAAGAGGAGGGGAAGTTGCACAAGCAGACCGTTTCCGAGCACCGTGGTATAGCCATCCGGAAGTAACAAGGCCTTAATACCCCGTACTCGCCATGGGGATGAGGGGTTTGCCATGAATCGAGGGCGAATGCAACCTGTTTCTCAGCTGCTGCATGATCATTGGCAGCTTGGTGGGAAGCCTCACGAAGGCGACCGGAGGAAAATAGCTTGGCCAGCCAATGTCTCTCTGTTCCAATTGACCGTCAGCGCAACACGGCGACCTATCTCTCTTCCAACAGCGCAGAAGCTTCTTATTCGCTGTGCATCACATAATGTACGACGTGACCCAACCATGACTTCATCCCCTCATTCTTTTCTGCTAGCTGCTGCCAATCATCGCGCTTTTGCAGTACCACCGGCGTACGACAGCAAGTACGACACTTTTCTAGTACCCTCGAAGCGGATGGAGTGCCCTTGCAGTGCATTGAAACAGCTCCCAGGCGTCCATGGCTGAGACTGTTCCACTGCTTTCCTGACGTTATCTAGCCGTGCAGGCGGTACAAGCGGTACAGGCGGTTGATAGGGGGTACTAACCTACAGTTGTTATCAGTAGATTAGTAGATTCTCGCAAGGTTTCCTCATCTCATTCGACAGAAAGGAAACCGTATCCATGCGATCGTCCACGGTTCTGTTCTTTCGAGCAAGATAACCTGAATCAACCTGGGCAGGAGCCTTGGTCGGGGGTCAGCTGACTCATCATGTGAGGTCATGTGAGGTCATGTGACTTTGACTTTCTCCAGCCAATCAGGACCGACCCCGCATGCTCTCTTCTGCTCTACCGAAACTTTTCTTCGAGGAAGGGCTGGGACAGCAAGTCAGCTTGACCAGCAGAACGCTGCACAACCGCCGCCGTCATGAACCCCCCGGACAATGGAGTCGCTAGTTTCCAGCCGGTCCATCGCCCGGATGGTTCTGCAACCTACACCTGCCCGTTGACGGGGTTCAACGTCCTGGGCGCAGTGAACGCGCCTATCGAGCTCCCTGCACGCCGCGACGCCCTCAAACCCGAGGAAGCCACACTCGAGGTGTTTGTGAAGCCGGCTACGTCTTCTCCGGCGGTGGGGGAACGGTACGTGGAGGGGATTCTACGGAACCTGTTGGGAGCGATAATCCTGGGTCGCGAGAAGGGATTCCCCAGACGAGGGGTTGTGTTGACTCTGGCTGTTCTGGAAGGCGGAGATTCAAAGGCGACAGGTAGAGGAAGCTCGGTAAGTTAGGATAACTGCTATGCAACCCGTTTTTTTTTTTTCAGGATTCCCTTTCTAAGGAAGGGGGTTTTATTTATTTTTATTTTTTATTTTATTTTTTATTTTTGCTAATCGTTCAGTATCTCACTCTTCTCCCTGCTCTTCTGCACACGGCACTGCTCGCTTTACTTTCCGCCTCAGTACCCATGTCAATGTATTTTACGACGACGATCATCGCCGTGACGCCGTCAGGAGAGATTATTTGCAAACCCTCAATCAAGGATGCAGATGAGGCAGCCTCGGTGCATGTCCTGGCATTCTCTTCTAAGGGGCATCTGTTATTGACTGAGAGCGAAGGGTCGTTTGACTTTGATACGTGGGAGAAAGTCCATGATCGCGCTCTGACGATCTGCCACCTCCCGGAAGAGGCCAGTGCGGGCAACGGCAAGGTTGAATACGCGGTCGGAAGTACATGGCAGAAATGGCTGGCGGAGTCTGTCGAGGACTACATCGGGTTCAAATATGCTTACGAATTCGCTTGATTGACACGATGGAAATCGCAACATTATGAACTGGACAATACGCCACAAGAGAACTACGTCTTTTGACATAGATCGGCTGCGCTCCCTGTCTCGCTCAGACCGTGAATTGCGTCCAGGAGATGAGCAGTCTAGTTGGTTGCCGTGCACCGAATGGTCGGCACGTCTCCAGCGAGCGACCCTACGAGGCCAGCCACGCGAGACCGCTACAACAGGATTGGGGCACAGCTAGCAGCTGAGTTGCTGCCCCATTTTTGCCCTAGATGGGAATACGAGTCACAAGCTGGCCTGATTGAGCGTGCTCGCTACTCCTGTACTAGGGCCGAGGATACCTGAATGGATAGATAAGTGAGGTATTTCCAGTATCCCACGCACGAAGAGAGAGCAATGGATCTGTAACTTGTACTCTGTACTTCGTATTCCCAATGTACTACATATGCAAGGCTCCGGGGTACAGCATTACTTCTGTAGGCCAAGCAGGCACCAACGGCTATTCTGTGGAACCGAAGTCACCGTGTATAGATGGAGTATAGTAGGTGAGATAAGTAACCTTGGTACAGAGTAGTACTAACAGGTAATACCCACTCAATACTCTGTAACTGGTACTCCGTACAACTGTAAAGGTACTCTGTAAAGGTACCTAGTACTTTGTAAAGGTACTTTGTAACTAGGCCTTTTGGTACTTTTGGTCCTCTGTTGCCGGATCCGAGATGACTAAGCATGATTACCTCGGCAGAATCTGCTCTCGGGCTCGGATGGAGCGTCTTTGAGACTTGAACTGTCTGTGATTAGAACACCGAGAACGTTATTTACATGAGATGTTTGCTATTAAATATTCTTAGCTATCCTATCCTATCCTATACTACACTATACTATTACTATTATTACTGTATATGGAGTACTGCAAGCACTAACTCCGGCGGAGTAGATTATCTCCGCCCGTTATCACGACCCGTGGATGGAGGCAGCTTGAATAATGAATCCCACGAACAAAGCCCAATACAAAGGGCGCATCCCCATCCCCCACTTCGCCTTGAGAATCGCCAGCAAACTACCCCAGACACATCCCACAACAATCACAACCAACACTCGACCAAACGAGTTTCCCTCGTCTTCTTTCCGATATCTATCTGATCCTCCCTCAAGGCCGCCCCAGCAGCACGTCAGATCGCTCCAATTATCGCTTGATTCGCCCCCCCTCCGCCAGCAGACCCAGCGAAGGGGTCGGGGAGTTGGCAAATTCGTGTATCCAGCTGCACGCTGACGGTGCTCATCACTTGGCTGTCATTTTTTTCTTTTTTTCCTTCCCTCGCCGTCGGGGTTGGGTTGGGTCCCTCCCGCGGGTGGGAAATAAATAAGAATCCACCAATCCCTCCCCCCTTTTTCCCTGCTGCGTCGATTTTGCCCTCTATGGCTTCCTCTCCCACCGAGAAGGAGGGTAGCTTGGTCGCTGGGGCGACTCGGCGTATCTCGCAGTCTTGGATCTCGTCGCCGTACCCCTCTTCCTCTCCTCCTTCTCCTCCTCCTCCTCCTCCTCCATCCTCCACGGCGGCAGCGGCGGGTGTCCCACCTCGGACGGCCTCCACGGTCGGCGCTTCGCTACTCCGCGATTATGCCCTGCATATAGACCCGTCACAGACTCCGAACGAGACGTCGGCGGGAGACGCTTCCATCACCCAGACGACGGCGAAACACCGGGGGGAAATTGTGACACAGACGGTGGAGCTGCGGCGGGAGGAATCGCTGCTGTCGCTGCCGCCGACTCCGTTCCTGCCGTTGCGTACGGCGAAATCGTTTCCCAGCCGCCACAAAACCTCGCTGTCGACCGACTGTGTGCCCCGGCAGACAATCATGAAGGCGCTGGCGTCGCGGTCCTCGTTGCACCCGCAGAACAATCCCAACCCGGCCTGCTCGATGCCGCTGGCGGCCTCGCGGGCGGGCTTCGGCTATCCTAATACCAGTGCCAGCAGTACCAGTACGAGCCCTCCGACCGAGGAAAAAGACGGCAAAAGCGGCGGGGCGTCGTCACGGCGGCTGTCGGCGGCCCTGGCGAATCTACAGCTCAGTGGGCTGCTGGATCGGACGTCGGCATCGGCCCGGCTGGCGCTGCAGTCCCCCTGCTTCTTCCACCAGCGATTCGACGACGCGGTCAATATCCAAAAGGTGCTGGAAGAGATCACTGACGACGACTGGCTGTCCCACTCACGGCTCGTACAGACGGCGACGGGCGTGCGTGAGGTGTCGAAGCAGCTGCAGCGGCGGCCGATCAAGCGGGCGGTCCGGAACGTGATGATCGTGACCAAGGCGCGCGACAACAGCCTGGTGTACCTGACGCGCGAGCTGACCGAGTGGCTGCTGGCGACGCCGCGCTACGGCAGTGATCTCGGGGTGAACGTCTACGTGGACGCCAAGCTGCGGCATTCAAAACGCTTCGACGCGGCGGGTCTGCTGCAGCGGGAGCCGCGCTTCCAATCCATGCTCAAGTACTGGACGCCCGATCTTTGCTGGACCTCGCCCGAGAAGTTCGACCTGGTGTTGACTCTCGGCGGCGACGGCACGGTGCTCTTCACCTCCTGGCTGTTCCAGCGCATCGTCCCGCCCGTGCTGTGCTTCTCGCTCGGCAGCCTCGGTTTTCTCACCAACTTTGAGTTCGAAAGCTACCAGGACCACCTCAACGCAGTCATGGGCGACGTCGGCATGCGCGTCAACCTGCGCATGCGCTTCACCTGCACCGTCTTCCGCAAGGACCGCAGCAAGGGCGCCGACGCCGACACCGTCGAGGAGGGCGAGCAGTTCGAGGTCCTCAACGAACTCGTCATTGACCGAGGGCCCTCGCCCTACGTCTCCAACCTGGAGCTGTACGCCGACAACGAGCTCTTGACTGTTGTCCAGGCGGACGGCTGTATATTTTCCACGCCGACAGGTACTTCTCCTCTCTCCTTTTAATTTGTTTTCTTTTTCTTTTTCTTTTCTTGCTCAACTACAATAGGTTCCACGGCATATTCACTATCCGCCGGGGGCTCGCTGATCCACCCGTCGATCCCCGGCATCCTGCTGACACCGATCTGCCCGCACACGCTTTCCTTCCGGCCGATGGTGCTGTCGGACAGCCTGCTGCTGCGGATTGCGGTGCCCGTCGCGTCACGGTCGACGGCGTACTGCTCCTTCGACGGCAAGGGCCGGGTGGAGCTGCGGCAGGGCGACTACGTGACCGTCGAGGCCAGCCAGTACCCGTTTCCGACGGTGGTGGCGAACAGCGGGGAATGGTTCCAGAGCGTGCAGCGCGCGCTGCGCTGGAACACGCGCGGGGCGGTGCAGAAGGGGTGGACGGACGGCGCGGGCGAGACAGACCCGGGGGAGACGGCGAGTCCTGAAGAATGGGACATTGACACCGACGCCGGGCTGAACGGGACGGACAGTGGCATCGGGCCCAGCGAGGATGGCGACTGCACGAGTCCGACGAGACGGCAGAACAGTCTTTTAAACATGCAATAGAATAGAACCACCGGGTGTGGTGACGTATCATGTAATTATTATTCCTTAATTATTCTTGAATCACTCTGTATTCTGTAGTTTTTCTCTAATCGTCTATCTAATTAAAATCACACGCCGTTGCAAGGAGAGCCGCCAAATCCTCCAGCCAGCGCTTATCAACCTCATCAAAACCATCGACCAGCGCACAGTCGACATCGATGATGGCCACGGTCTCCCCGGCGACAAGCACCGGCACGACGATCTCGCTACGACTCTCCGCGTCGCAGGCAATATGGCCTGGGAACTGCTCCACGTCACGCACGAGAACCGTCTCGCGCCTGGCCGCGGCAGTCCCGCAGACACCCCTTCCGAACCGGATCTCCTGGCAGGCTGGTTTCCCATGGAACGGCCCTAGCAGGAGTTTTTCCTTCTCGTCTTCATTCCGTGTGTGTGTGTTTGGTTGTGGGAATTTATCTGCTCGGACGTAGAACCCCGCCCAGTTGACTGCGTTCGAGGGGGGTGGGAGGGCGGCAAAGGCGTGCCAGAGGAGGGAGGAGACGTTGGCAAAGTTACTATTCATTAGATATAGAGAGAGAGAGAGAGAGAGAGAGACAGAGATGGTATTACCTGACCTAGTTTTGTTAGATGGTTTCTCTCTATTCCTTAGATCGTTCTCTCTTACCCAGTTTCTCTGTCCGTCCAATAACCCGGTCGCCTGGAGGAGGACCTGCTCGTAGATCTCCTCCTTGGAGCCCGGGGCAAAATGCGAGGAGTCGGCGTGTGGCTAGAGGGATTAGTTGGACTCTTGAGACTTGTAGAGTTCTGAATGACAGACCATGTTGTGTCTAGTAGTATTAGTTATGGAGTGTCGAGGACGTGGTGATATTGAAAAGTCTGGCCTCATATGATGCCTGAGGCATCTCTGCCAGTAGGTATGTTACATACTACTAGTTAGTTAACTACCATTACTTGTCTTTACATACTCTAGTACTCTTTAGTATGAAGTAGAGGTATTAAGGAATCTGCTAGATACTCGGGATTATCTATTATTAATTAGAAGCTTATAGCTGCATTATGTACTCGTACAAGACCCTGTATGTAGTACGGAGTAAGCTCCTACGCCACAGTTAATTGTAACTACTCTCTACCTAGTAATGATACTCTAGACGTAGAGTCAACACATTCAACATTATCTATTCTATTTGTCATTGATAATACATTGTTCAATCCTCAGCCTCTCGACAGACTCTCCTTATCTCGCTTTCAACTCGCCGACGGCTCCTTCAACCACTGATATCGCTGTCGGTTGTCAGATCCGACTGCTCGCCCTATTCCATCTCATGAGTCAGTCAGAAACTCCACTGCCACATGGCTGGTTATCCATTATCCATACTTACAATTAAACTATGGACGTGCCAAACCTCTGGTCTGGAGTAGCGGCGCAAAAGGAAACCGTCAGCGCTATCTTATCTCCTCCTGAACCGGCGGCGGATTCCCCCCGTATGTTATCAATTGCACCAACAAATGACTAAACCTCGAGCCCCCCCGACGATCTCACCAATTCCCGGTATAAGAAAGACATGGCCGCCTCGCGTCCGTGTCTTTCCGACCGTGCTGGCAATTGACCGTTCAACACCCCCTTGAATCGATACAATATGGCTGTCAAAGAGGCGGACCCTGTCTTGGAAGGGGGCGACGATGTTGCCCTTGAGAACCTGGGGTACGAGCAGGGTAGGCTACATCAAGGACTGCTGGAGGTACTGCCGAGGTCTTGGCTAATGATTTAGAGCTCAAGCGGTCGTTTGGTCTGCTCGGCATGATCGGCTTCAGCTTCAGCATCGTCACCTCGTGGACGGCGCTGAGCGGCGTGTTTATCGTCGGCGTCGTCTCGGGCGGCCCGCCCGTGATGGTGTACAGCTTCATCGGCGTCTGTCTGCTGACGCTGGCCGTCGCCTTCCCCATGGCCGAGATGTGTTCCATGTATCCCGTCGCGGGCGGCCAGTACTCGTGGGTCGCTGCGCTGGCGCCCCCGAAGATCGCCCGCGGGTTGTCCTACCTGGCCGGCTGGTTCCTGCTGATCGGCGTGCTGGCCATGGGGGCGACCAACAACTCGATCGCGGCCAATTTCGTGCTGGGCATGGCGAATCTGGTGTATCCCGAGTATGAGATCACCCGCTGGCAGACCACCCTGGTCGCGTACCTGGTCGCCTTTCTCGCCGCGGCAATCAACCTCTGGGGTCTCAAGTGGCTCAACCGGCTGGCCCATTTCATCCTCGTCTTCAACGTGGGCTCTTTCCTCGTCGTGATGATCACCTTGCTCGCCACCAACGACCACAAACAGTCGGCCTCCTTTGTCTTCACCGAGTTCGAGAACCTGACCGGCTGGGGGTCCGGCATGGCCGCCATCCTGGGCATCCTGCAGTCGTGCTTCGGCATGTGCTGCTACGACGCCCCTTCCCATATGACCGAGGAGATGAAGTCGGCCGCCAAGGAAGCCCCGCGCGCCATCGTCCTGTCCGTCGTCCTGGGCTGTATCACGGGCTTTGCCTTTCTGCTCACCCTGTGCTTCTGCATTGGAGATCTCACCACCACCGCCGACACCAGCACCGGCGTGCCCGTCCTGCAGATCTTCTACGACTCCACGGGCAGTAAAGTCGGTGCCTGCTTCCTTGCCAGCATGATCTCCATCGTCGTCATCGTCGCCAGCAACAACCTGCTGGCCGAGGGTTCCCGCACCGTCTTCGCCTTCGCCCGCGACCACGGCCTGCCCTTTTCCCGATTCTTCGCCCGCGTCAACCACAAGAGCCATGTCCCGGTCAATGCCGTGCTCCTCACTCTTGCCGTGCAACTGGCCTTGGGGGCCATCGACTTTGGAACCACCACCGGCTTTGAAACCGTCATTGCCATTTCCACCGAGGGTTTCTGTACGTTTTGCTCCCGCACTCAATACCCCGTATTCAATACACTACTAATCATTGCAGACCTTTCCTATGCCATGGCTCTGCTGAGCAGACTGCTCGGCTACTTCACCGGCCACGCAACCCACATGACTGGCCCCTACGCCCTCCCACAGTCTCTCTCGCTGACCCTGAACTTCATCGGCCTGCTGTTCCTGCTGTTCGCCTCGATCACCTTCAACTTCCCCTCAGACTATCCCGTCACCTCGACGGGGATGAACTATACCAGCGCCGCGGTTGGCGTCATTCTCTTGATTGCGCTCGTCACCTGGCTCACAACGGGCAGGAAGCATTTCACAGGGCCTTCGCTCGTGAAGAACGACTGATTGTAATGATATAGTAGATGTATTTTACCTTAATCCAGAATATTCCAATCCATTTCTCTATACTGTTCGCATGTACTTGCCTATTCCGGACTAGTGTGCTCTTATCTATCTGCTTCCAAGTCCCTCTTATAAGAAGCTCTTCATCAGCTTCACCCTCACAAAAGCAGTAGCAATTATCGAAAAGAACTGCTCGCCTGAGATGCTCAAATACGCTCTCTTCTTCTTCTCTCTCTCCCTCGCGCGGGAAATCACCTTCCCTCCGATCCTCGCGCAATCCCCGCTCTCCCCGGCAGTGCTATCAGATACGCCTATCGATATCGTGACAGGCAGCCAATTCTCCGGCCTCACCACCTTCGCCCGCCTACCATATCTCAACTGCTTCAACACGAATGAATCCTACGATGTTGCCTTCCTAGGAGCACCTTTCGACACTGTACTCCTTTTCTTCTCAAGTAGACCTGCAGGAACTATGCTAATCCTAAAATAGGGCGTTACTGCTCGTCCCGGTGCCCGGTACGGACCTACAGGGATTCGGCTCGGATCTCGCCGGTTAGGCGGATACAGCGTTTACACGGGGGAAGATGTGCTGGATAGCTGGGCGCAGATCGTGGACTGTGGGGATGCCCCCTTGACGGTTCTGGATAATACCATTGCCCTCAAGCAGTTGGATCTTGCTCATAAGGTACCTTACCACCTACGACTGGAACTATTTTGCACGATTATGAATTATGACGGATGGTTCAGGTTGTGTCCTCTCGGTCTACACCTTCAGGCGGCGTGCCTAGAATCATCACGCTGGGGGGAGACCACACCACGACGTTATCGGCTTTGCGATCGACGTATCAACACTGGGGAGAGGTGTCGGTCATCCATTTCGACAGCCATATCGACACGTGGGATCCGAATGTCCTGGGCGGTGGTGTCTCGCATTACGCGTGGGTATCAGCCATCTACAACATGATACGTAGAAGCTGACCTGTCAGAGGAATCAATCATGGGACCTTTTTGCATATCGCTCACGAAGAGGTATCTCACGATATACTATCTCACTATATGCAATGAAACCTTCGTTCCAGTTCTGACTGACAGGGCCTCATCACCAACTCGTCCATCCACGTCGGGATCCGGGCCCCCGTCCTGCGCCCAAAAGGTGACCTGCGCAACGACCTCCGCTGTGGATTCGAGATCGTGACGGCAAGAGATATCGACCGGATCGGCGTCACCGGGATCGTCGATCGGATCAAGCAGCGGGTGGGAGATTCCAAAGTCTACATCTCCGTTGATATCGATGTGCTTGATCCTGCATACGCGCCGGGTATTTCTCTCTCTCTCTCTCTCTCTGTTTATGTCTATGCCTTTTTTTTCTGTTCGTTAAATACTAACTATGTAGCCACCGGAACCTCCGAGCCAGGCGGGTATACATCCCGCGAACTACTCTCCATCCTCGACGGACTGCACGGGATGCCCGTCATCGGTGGCGACGTGGTGGAGGTGTCTCCCATCTACGACACGGCGGGAGAAACGACAACCCTTGCCGCAGCACAGGTTGCTCATTCGATACTGACTTTGATAATGGGTTCCCAAGAGACCTAGTAACTTTATATAACTTTGTATATTCAAAGTCGTTTCTACCAGCACTCCATATATTCCAACTTCCCATTGACATTCTTGAGACAGTCGCCCAGGTTCAACGACGCAGACTGCTGGCTCCCATGCCGATCATTCAGCTGCGCGTGCAGAATCGGCGCGCGGTCGTTTCCCTCGAGAGTCAGATGGATCTGCGACGCGCTGCTTGTGAAGTCGTGTCCGTTCCAATGGAAGCGGCCTATAGAAAACCCCATGAATGAGAATGTATAATAAGATTATAAATAAAACTTGCAGGAGTCAGATACCGTTGTTATTCCCGATACATGTGTTCAGGTCGAAGCGGGCGTATTTCATTTGCCCGTCTTTGTCGCGGCAGCGGCACGAGAGGATATGGTTGTCTTCCAATATGATGCGGTCGGCAGATTTGTAGAACATCTTTGATTGATTTTGATGTCAAGAAACAGAGTAGAAGAGTGTACCTAGGTAGCGGAGGAGTAGATGTATGGATGCTGATTTGCCTTCAATGTCATTATGCGTCATTGGCTATCGGCTGCTTGACTATGATTCTGTATCAGTTATATTGGTATAGGACTTAACATATGGTATATTTATATTCATCTATGGGTATATACTACCGTAAAGACCTACATATATACGAATATATTGTATATATAATATACTTTATAGACTTATTTCTGATAGGACTGTACCTCGACAAAAGGATGACGCAACTTCTCTGTAACCTGAGGCATTCTTGCGATCAAAGACTATACTCATGTTAGAGGACAGTGAGGAAGTTCTAAATAGATCAGTAGGAAAGAGTAAGATAAGATAGTTACCTGATATTAGTACTCTGTATAATATGGTACGAAATACCTCTTACTAAATGCCTCTGAATTGAACCTTATTACTGCCTGAGGCACCACTGATGAAGATAGTAGTAAATTGATGGACATTATTATTGTACTTATTCAGTTCTACTTAATCACTCATCTATATCCAGTTATGAAATACGACTCTCTACGGAGTACTCCGTACTCCGAAGAGGCAATTCCTCTGATTCTGCTCATCCCTTGCATCGACACATGGATGCCAACCATGAGACGTCTGTTTCATCTGGAGTCATTCTTTGTTCTAAACATAGGAGAGTCGTACAGTGTATTTACTGAGTACAGAGTAGTAATATCTACATCTTATTCTAAATTTGTCTTTGTTATTCTATATTTATCTGCCCTCTTATTTTCTATTTTCTTATTATCTATTTCTTATTATCTATTGCTTATTCTTTTCTCAAAATCCGTTCCTATCCCCGCAATGACGTTATGGCTTGGTTGACAGCCTGGATAGAGAATGCCAAATATTTCCTCATTTCCGGATCTTCCTACGAATAATTCGATGGATTTAATCCCCTCCCTCCTTACTTGTCTTTCTTTCTTTTTCCCCTGTAAATTAATCCTCTCATTCTCCTCTCCATGCACGCCTGACACGTGTCCCACTGATCCTTTCTCTCTCCTCTCTCTCTCTCTCTCTCTCTCTCTCCTCATCTCCTACTCTCCTACTCTCCACCCCGCTCCTCCTCCCAGCCCAGACTGCAACTCGCTGATCCTGGTCACCCCACCCATCCGTCTCATCCTACCTAAAGGTACAAGGTACCTTTCGATTGTTATTTAATCCTTATCGAGGCCTCCTGTCCTGACTTTCTGTCTCGGTTACCGGCAGTCACTCTGTCATTCACTCTGTCAGGCACAGTTACACCTACACCTCTTGTCACCATATAACTACCTAGGTAGTTAGTACAGAGTACTATCTATCTATCTATCTATCTAAAATGCACTCCCATTCCCCCCTTCTCATGTCGCCCTCCCACTCCCCCTCGTCCCCTCGACCCTCACCGCCGCCGTCGCTGCCTCACGCACGCTCGTCGACCAAATCCCCGGCCTTCCACCTCGGCACGCTGCCTCGCTTCCACCCGGCTGTCTACCAGTCGGCATCCACCTCGACGGCTACAACCATCAACCCGGTGAACAATGGCCCTGTGCCTGTTGTTAACAGTACCCTCCATATCTCACAAGGAGGAGGTCAACAACAACAACAACAGCAACAACCGCCCTCCTCTCCGCGACAGTCCCGCCAACTTGTCGCCCCTGCTGCAGCCACATACCGCACCTCGGCCACCTCGTACCGCGAATGGGTCGAAAGCATCACTCTCCCACGCACGCCCTCTGGTCCCCGTTCGCTGAGCCCCTCGGCGCCCAGACTGGATCCCCTGCGCAGCCCTGGACCCGTCACCCCGTTGGCTCTCGAGGAGGCGGGCAATTATCTCGCGGCGGGAGATCACAGCAGCAGTGGTATCCTTCGGGGGTCAACGTCAACTCCTGGTGCTGCTGGTCATCACTACCTTTCCAACGCCCCGTCACCAGATGTGGTGGAGATGCTGATTGTACGGGAGAAGGACCGGGCGCGACAGCAACAGCAACCGCATGTCCGGAAAACCAGCCGGGGCCAATACGGTTGGTAGCGCTATGGTGGAGAACTAGAGACAGAGTAAAAAGCGATGGCCTGGGCAGATTGATTTTATTTTCTTATGCATTGCCGGTGTTGTATTTATACCCTCATTATATAGCATATCTTAGTACTGTTCTATAGGTACTACATGGAAGTGTCAACTGTACCCCGTACCACTAAGTTGTAACTATCCAGTAGTTATACCTAGACTCCCTATGGTCCGGAGATCTCCCTTGCTCCCCGACTGCGGGGGCATCCACACTGAACTGCCATCCCCAAAAGACTAATTATTGCTGATAGAACTCATAATTATAAGAATCTACTTTCATTTTCTTCCTCTCTTCCTCTCCGTATACCCTTTACCGCCTTTTGCTGCCTCTATTCCTTCTTTCCGCCTCTTATCGCCAATATTGACTCACCGCCGATCTCGGACCGACTGTCACTTTTTCTTGATCCAGAGAGAGAGAAACGCACAATGTCACAAGAAAGTAGCTCGGGCTCGAGTCACTACAAGGGCTTTGCGGCGGGTGTGTTTTCAGGAATCGCCAAGCTGAGCGGTAAGTACTGTATCTAGTGGGTTGATGTGATCGAGTATGCTAATTGTATGCTTAGTTGGCCATCCGTACGTCTTCGAGTCTGGCAGATCTGATGATGCCGATTGTTAACCAGTCAGGTTCGACACGGTCAAGGTCCGTCTACAAACAAGCAAAGATGCCCAGTTCAAGGGTCCGCTCGACTGTCTCCTGCAGACGATACGGAAGGAAGGCGTCGCGGGTTTGTACAAGGGGGCCACGCCGCCGCTGGTCGGATGGATGGTCATGGATTCAGTGTAAGACCAGATTAAAAAACACAGATTTAAAAAAAAAGACCTATGCTAACTCTTGGTCTTTTCTAGAATGCTTGGTTCTTTAACGTTTTATCGTCGCCTAGTACACGAGAACATCTTTTCCAAACCTCACCTCCGCGCCCTGATGCCCTTCTCCAGCCACGATACCGATCTGACCTCTCTCCCCACCTTTGGCCATGGCATCGCGGGCGTCATGGCCGGCACGACGGTCAGCTTCGTCGCGGCCCCCGTCGAGCATGTCAAGGCCCGGTTGCAGATCCAGTATGCCGCTGATAAGAGTCGACGCATGTACAGTGGGCCGATCGACTGTATCAAGAAGATTGTACGAACCTCACCCCAAGTATATATATTTTCCTACTAATAAAAAAAGTACGCCTCTCACGGTGTGCCAGGCATCTATCGCGGCCTCTGCGCAACGATCATCTTCCGCTCCTTCTTCTTCTTCTGGTGGGGATCCTACGACCTCCTGTCCCGCTACATGAAGAAGAACACTTCGCTATCGGCCCCCGTCATCAATTTCTGGGCCGGCGGCATCTCCGCCCAGGTCTTCTGGATAGTCTCGTACCCCTCCGACGTGGTCAAGCAGCGGTTTATGACAGACCCCCTGGGCGGCAGTCTCGGCGACGGGCAGCGCCAGTTCCGCCGCTGGAAGGACGCTGCAGTGGCCGTCGCAAGGGAGCGCGGGTTCATGGGCTTTTGGAGAGGCTTTATCCCTTGTTTCCTGCGCGCGTTTCCCGCCAACGCCATGGCTCTCGTCGCCTTTGAGGCCGCCATGCGGGCGTTACCGTAGGGGGGTTTTTTTTTTCTTCCTCTTTTCTTTATTTTCACTAGACAGTAGATTGTGATTAGCGATTTTGTATATACTACATACTACATGGACGAATAGACGAGACTTGGTGTCAAGAATAGCGCTGCTTGCGTCATCCGCATGCGGTAGATACAAGGACAACTAGTGGAATAGCTCTGAATAATAGAATCATAAAAAAGTGTTGCATATTATTCAGTAGAAAAATATTCATGGTTACATTTCAATAATAAAGAATCGAATGTCAGTCAATGATGGGTGGGCGTGTCCTTTCCGGCCAAAGCTTGAGTTACTTGAAGACATCCCGAAGTTGTTGGTTGGCCCAAAGAAAGACGGATGCAACGCAACCTCCTGATAATTTCTACACACTCTCTCTTCCTCTCTCTTCTGGGATCTCCCATTATACGATATTAATTCATGATTTGAGTGTATCTCAGAATGAACCTCTGATTCGATTCGACTGCCTTTCCCTCGCCAATCTCCTCACCCTTCAGCCACGATGGCTGTGGCACGCTCGATGCGTCGGACCAGTCCCATCACTCTCTTCCTCGCCGCGTTGCTCGCCTTTGGCTTCCTCTGCTTCCTCCTCACCCCGTCCTCGTCCTCGGCCTCGTCCTCGTCCTCGAGCTCGCAGCAACAGCGTCGCAAGAATGACGCTGCGACCAACCCGCTCTCCCCGCCGACAAAACCGTTTGTCAAGAGCCATGCGAAGAAGAACTCCCCCCCGCCCGTCGTGCACTACCAGCTCAACAACCTGACCAGCACCCCGGACTCGATCGCCAACGGCGAGCGCGTTCTGGTGCTGACCCCGCTTGCGCGCTTCTACCAGGAATACTGGGACAACCTGGAACAGCTGAACTATCCGCACGAGCTGATCTCGCTGGGATTCATCATCCCCAAGAACCGGGAGGGAAACGCCGCCCTGACGGCGCTGGAGGAGGCCATCGCCCGCACCCAGTCGGGCCATCTCGAGAACCGGTTCGCCAGCATCACCATCCTCCGCCAGGACTTTGCCCCCCCGCTGGCCTCGCAGGACGAAAAGGAAAGACACAAGATGGAGAACCAGAAGGTGCGTCGCGAGGCAATGAGCCGCGCCCGCAACAGTCTGCTCTTCACCACCCTCGGCCCCAGCACCTCGTGGGTGCTCTGGCTCGACGCCGACATCATCGAGACACCCCCTACCTTAATCCAGGATCTAACCTCGCACGACCTGCCGGTCATCGTCCCGAACTGTTTCCAGCGCTACTACAACTCCGACTCCGGGAAACAGGATATCCGCCCCTACGATTTCAACTCCTGGCGCGACTCCGCCGTCGCCCGTGACCTCGCAAGCACCATGGGCCCCGACGAGATCCTCCTAGAGGGCTACGCCGAGATGCCCACCTATCGCTCCCTAATGGCCTACCTCGCCAACACCGATAGACCCCAGCCCGAGCGCGTCATTCCCCTCGACGGCGTAGGCGGCACCGCCCTCATGGTGAAGGCTGAGGTCCATCGCGACGGCGCCATGTTCCCCGCCTTCCCCTTCTACCATCTTGTCGAGACAGAGGGCTTCGCCAAGATGGCAAGCAGGTTAGGTTACGGCTCGTATGGTCTGCCGGATTATTTTGTAAGCTCCCTTCGCTTTGAACACATCTTTTTTTCATGAAAAACAATCCAACTAACTACTATTAGGTATACCATTATAACGAATGATGACGCTGCGCGCATCACTCGCTCTCTTCTCTTCTTTCTCTTCTTTTTTTCTCTCATCCGGCGTCGATTTATAGACTTGCTAATTTACACCGGTCACATAGACAATCTTGTAACCTGTAAGACTGCAGTAAACTACTCCATGCCGGGGACAAGAATGTCAATAATGTAATCTCGTCTTCAACTTCAAGTCTTGGTACCCAGTTCATCAAGACGGACCATTTCCCTTCTAAGCAGGTGGTCCGGGAAGGAAAAAAAGAAAATTTAAAGATCGAGGCAACTTGTTGATTTAATCTGAGATTCAAGTCAAAAAACAATAATTCTAATATTATTCCTTTTTTTCTCTTTCATTGCTTGTTGTTCAATTCGGTTCTATCAATTCTATATCGATCCATCCAATAATACAGTAAGACGATGCTGGACCTTCTCGGCTCCCTATTCACTTGGAAAGCGGCGGCAATCGCCCTCGCCCTCCTGAATCTGAAGAACCTGCCTCTTGTATGGCATGTAAGTAAAAGAAAAGAAAAGAAAAGAAAAAAAAAGAAACCGTATCCCAGTCCCCTACTTTCATACTAATGGCGATCAGGTCCGCGTCTTCCGCTACTTCTTCGCCAACGGCTGGCACAACCCACCCCATTTTGTTCCCAAGTTGCCAGCGAGCCAGATATTCGAACCTGCAAGCATGACGAGTCGCGCCCCCTTCGCGGAGATAGATTACAACATGCATAAATCCAATTCCACCTATTTCTCCGATCTGGACGTGTCGAGGACGAAACTGATGTGCGGGCTTACCGTCAAGGCAACGCGCATTTTAGAACAACAGCTCGCCAAAGAAGGCAAGAAGAATGGGAGGCTGGCGATTATCCTGGGGAGTGTGTATACGGCGTTCAAGCGCGAGATCCCGCCCTATATGAAGTACGAGGTGCGCTCGAAGGTGCTGGGCTGGGACCAGAAGTGGATCTATATTGTGACGTGGTTCGTCAAACCGGCTCGCTCGGGAAAGAAGCAGACCGGCGACGGCGAAGATTTCATGAAAAAGAACCTCCTCGCCATGTCGATTAGCAAGTATGTCGTCAAGAAGGGGCGGTATACCGTCCCCCCCAAGGATGTGTTTGAGGCGGCGGGGTATGGACTGTTCGAAAATGAGACAAATGGAGTGAACGGCAGTGCATCAGGGTGCAATTTCAATACCCAGAAGAAAAGCTCTGATTCTGATGACATCTTCTGGTCCAGCGAGCGCCTGGACGAGGAGAGGCGCCGGGGCGTGGAGGTCGTGCAGCCATTCATTGATGAGGAGGATCGCTTGGTCCGCGAGTTTTTGCGCGAGGTCACGGCATAGATAGACGGTATAGATGTATAGACAGATAGATATAAAGATAGAGATAGAGATAGAGATAGATGCGATAGAAATAATTACCAACTATTTTTTAGACCTGTATGTACCAATGAGAAATCCATATATCCATCTATGTCTAGTCCCAAGAAATTCTGTCGAGGTTAGTCCCGCAAGTAAGAATGTTTAGTTGAATGAGGAAACTCACCCAAGCATGATACCGGCGCCCACCGCAACAGCCAAGAACTGGGTGATGGTCTTCCGGATTTCCACCTTCCTGTCCGGGCCAGTCTCCAGCAGCTCCGGAATCACTGCGACGGTGCCGACGTACAAGAAAGTACCGGCAGTGAAAGGGAGCAGCATATCGCCCCATGCCAGACTGGTACCCCAGAGACCAACAAAGGTGTCCGAGGAAGCCTTGTCGGCTGCAGAGGCACCGCCCAACTCCTGCACGGCAATACCAATAAAAGTGCCGAGGAAGGCCCCGACTGCGGTGACAAACTGGGCGCCCATGGCCTTGCGTTTGGAGAAACCAGACTGGATCAACAGGGCGAAATCGCCAACTTCATGCGGGATCTCATGGAAGAACACAGCGACCGTGGTCGTGGCGCCAATCGTCGGCGACGCATAGAACGAGGATGACAGCGCCAGCCCGTCGGTGATGTTGTGGGTGAAATCCGCAATCAAGTTCAGGTAGCCTCCCAGCTTGACACTCTGGCTGACCTCTTTCTCCGCCGACGGCTGAGCTGGCACGTCCGCAGTGGCTTTACGTTGTTTCAATCCCTTCTGCTCGGATTCACCCTTGGACTCGGAGCCGGTGGTCACTGCAGAAGCCGAGGACGCCTCGTGGTGGCTGTGACCGTGAGAATGGTCGTGTCCGCCTTCCCCACCAGTAGCAATCCGCAGGATCTTATCCATGGCGACAAACGTGAAGAAGCCGACCATGATCCCTACCCCGAGGAGCAGGTTCCTGTTCGGCTCAACCATCACAAATCGCACATGGTCGTGAGCGTCTTCTCCCAAGAAGATCTCGGGAAGAAGGTGGAATAACGTGTCGCCGAGAAGGCCACCCACTGCAAACGCAACCATCACCGAGAGAGATGATGGGTCGATGTTGGGTGGGCATAGTGCGAGCAGGAAGTCTAAAAAAGAACCCGGTCAATTTGATGCATCACATTTACGCATCGCGCCACTACTGCGTGGTTGACAGCATGCAATTGGAGCTGAGGGAGCGCATACTTGGGGGCCCGGAAATGTACAACGTAGCCAGAATGGAATTGACCGCAGGACTACCAGGAAACAGAACAGAAAAGATCTGGGCCAGCAAACTCGTCGTCCCCTCACTGGCAGCCCGTTTCTGCTGGTTCAGCGATTCCACCAGCGGACAGTTCTGCCGTCTAGTCAGATCCACGCTGCCTTACTGCAACTCAAGAAGCCACGCATCACGCACCTGCAATTCCTCTTCGATCTGGGCCACAGACAGCTCCCCAACTGGGATCCCCGCCTGCGCATCGGGGCTAGCACTCCTAGCGGCTGCAAGCACGCCAAAGACCAGAAGGCCAATGGTAAGCGTCAGCAGCGACCGGCGAGCTGCAGAAGCAAAAGTCGACGCCATTCGGAAAGACCCTGCAAGAGCTGCAACGAGAGTCGGTGATGACTGAGAATGGGTGACGGAGTGACTGCGGATGGGGGGGGGAAGGAGCGATCAACTTCCGGAGCAACTACGGAGCAACTACGGAGCAACCACAAAAAGGCCCGAGCATCGGCGCTGTCTTGAGCCTAACTGTTTTTGGGTAGCTCGCACAAACACGCCAAGGAGGAATGCAAACAGCCAAAAGTTTGGGCGAAATCGATAAGACGATTTTCTACGACGGTCAACGAACGACGATATTGCATCAGTATTCACCCGACCGATTCGTGCTGTGGCAGTTTCAAGATGGGACGCGAGATACAGAAGAAGAAGAACCGGTCTTCATTGCCGAAGAACCGGTCGAAGAAGAGGGGCACGCTGAAGAATGGCAACAAGAAAATCAACGTGCTGGGCAACGCCATTATCGCAGAGAATTGGTATGATCTATTCTCGATCGAGCAGCAGAATTAAGCAGTAAACTGACAAGGAGACAATAGGGATCGAAACCAGACTCTCACGCAAAACTATCGACGACTGGGTTTAGTCCACCGCTTGAATGCCCCCACGGGCGGAGTCGAGAAACGAGCCAAGGATGATGGCTCGACCGAGGAGGTGACTGATTCCCTGCACATCACCGGGAGTATCAAGACATCGACCAAACTCAGCCTCGGCGAGACGCGGGTAGAGAGGGATCCCGAGACCGGGAAGATCCTGCGGGTGATTCGCGACGACGACAAGGACGAGGAGATTGAGATCGCTGGCCGCAAGCTGCGACGCACGAACCCGCTCAACGACCCGCTGAACGATCTGTCGGACAATGAGGATGCGATGCCGTCGCGCTCCAGCGCCGCAGACTCGGCCATTGTGCGGAAGCTGGAGCTGCAGGCCGCCAGGGAGAGCGCGGCGGTTCAGAAGAAGAAGCCCCGGCACCAGAGCCAGCGAGAGAACGAATGGATCTCGCGCCTGGTCGACAAGTACGGCGAGGACTACCGCGCAATGAGCCGCGACAGGAAGATGAACCCCATGCAGCAGACCGAGGGGGATCTGCGTCGCAGAGTCCGCAAGTGGAAGCAGGCGAATGCTTAACCACGGCTTTGCTTGGTTGGTCTTTATGCATCCTTTGGGCGAATCTGGCGTTGTAGATGGTATTTGTGTCAAAAGTGCTTTTAGTGTTGAGGGGAAGGGTTGACTATACCTAGGCTTGAGTACATATTGCAATCCATCTTTCTTTCATCACTTCTTTCTCTCTCTCTCTCTCTCTCTCTTCCCCACGGTGAATACCTGGGGGGTTGTTTCAGTTTCTAGGCTAGTGAAGGGTGGTTCTAGAATCATATCTACTGATGAAGAAGAGCTGCCACATGCGTAGAAGCAAACACTAGACGCGTCTTTCTATCCTCTCTTTTCTTTCTCCCCTCGATTGTCCTTTGTCTCTAACCTTTTCACTATCCCTTATTACCTAGTATCAGCATTCATCTGTGGCACCTTACTCCTACTATCTCATATTTAGTAATATCTTTCACACCTCTTTAACCCTATTCTCACCCAAGATGTGGGAATGGTGGTACTACTTTCTCTGGGTAGTTCTGTTCATTCAGGGCGGCCAGGGCCAGGTTGCCTAGTAGGTTCACCACGATTCCTCCGGACTCGACAGATCAGGTACTGACTACTACCATAGTGACCCTGTCACCAACGCCCTCGTGTGCTCCAAGGCAGGAGGCAGCTTCTGCATTGGCAAGTCTCTTGATGCGACAACTATGGCTTCCTGTGTTTCTGCGACTGTGGTGGAAGTTCGCTCCTGTGGTATCCAGTGCGTCAAAAACTCGTGCCGCTTCGCTCGCCGTTACTGAGTTGGATCTAATACAGACTTGCTCAAATCATTCCTTCGGACTTGAGATTCGCTGCTGTTTGTAAGTGTGTTCAAGGCGTGATGCTACTTGCTTGGTGAATAACTGGATGCAGGCTTCGAATCTTCCCCCAGCAGTGGTGACGCTGTGTGCGCATTCAACGGCACCGGGTATACTCTCTCAAACGAGCCTGTCCCCGTCCCCGGCAGTATCCTCTGCGACTCCGTTGGTAATGGTAACGGGAGCGAAGAGAACCCCCTGGCTACTAGGAGACAGGACACGCCCTCGAACTCCTCGTCGGACGCGGCCACCGCATGTATCAACCCCGACGTGACGGCTTCAACGCAGACCGTCAACCCCCTGGCACCCCCGTACTCAGCAGCTTACCCAATGTCCAGCGATCTTGGTTCCGGCCTTTCTACCCCGTCTCTTGTTGCAACTCAGAGTGTCGGGATACCCTCCTCCTCCTCCGGAACGCCTAGAGTCCTCACTCTCACTGAGTCGCGCGCCCACTCTACCACGACGGTCACGTCTACGTCCACCCATCCTGTGAGTACGAGCACTATTATTGTCACGGCGGGCATGCATACCAAGTCTGCCGCGTCTGCTACCCCGTCTTCAAACATTGGGGTTAGTCTCGCTGGTCATCGGGGGCCTTATGATGTCTCTGGCGTGCAGGTTGCTTGGGCGATGTTGGCTACCAGTTGGGTTATCTTGTTGTCCTAGAGCGATTTTGTGATTTCTCCTTCAGGACTTTGGTGATCGACGCTTTATGCGTGATATCTAAATTGGCGGGCATTACCTGTTGAGCTTTTAGTTCACTTGTAGCAATGAATATCGCCATTATGAATCTGCATCAAATTGAATACAGTAGTTCTGTTTATGAATGACTGAGGAAAACTTTCTCGGAATCATAAGTAGAAATGAGATTCGATCATGATATGTGTACATACATAGAGAATCGTCAGCCATGGATGCATTAGCGACCGCTCTTGGGATTTTCATCCGCAATACTGATCCGGTGGACGACACGCACCCACCGTCTCCTCCTCCATTCTCCCATCGCTCGAGGACCTACTGTTCCAGTGCCTTCCTCCCAGTCTCGAGAAGCGGAATAGGAAGGAATTCTCCTCTTCCCCTTGGGGGATTTGCCATTCTTCTTCAGAGAGTTATACGAGTCACTCAGATCCCCGTAGACCAGCGTTGTGGGAATCTCGTCCTCCTCGCGTGAAGTTTCATGACTCCCAGATGACGCAGGAGGCAGGTCCCAGACCCAACCACCGACTTCATCACCGGCAGTGCCATTGGGCTCCGCCGTGCTGCCTTGTACTTCACATCCGACACCGGTGATAATCCGCTCAACGACCCACTCGCGGCAGTCTATGTCCAGCTCCCACTTCTTACCCTTCCATCCCCAGCCGGGCGGCGGTTGGACGTCCTCGAAGAAACGACACCCACGGGGGCGATCACCTGCAATTCGCGCAGGAGAAAGCGGGTCGTACGGCATGGGGGAGAATAAAAAATGTTCCCACAGGGCAGACGACGATGAGTAAGTTTCGGGAGACCGGTGTTGGAGCTCAAACACCTCGACCTCGCGCTCCTCGGGGTACGAATCCAGCGAGATGTTGGCAACCTTCTCGAGAAGCGCCATGGTCGCGGATGGGGAAGATGGCACAGAAAGACCCAGGACGTCCACGGCTTCTTTTTCTTTGTGGTCACCCGGCACATCAAGAGATTCTTCGTCGTCTTCCGCCAGGTCCCGCAAAAGGGTTTGCACAAAGGACCAGAACCTGGGGTGCTTCGAGATGATCGCCGCATTGCCACCGAACAGGAATATGAATCTCCAAGGTACCAGATGTGCAGTCAGAAACAGGGCTGCAGCTAGTATTGTACACAGGAGGAACGTGGCCGACGAAAGGGTCTCGTTGGAGAAATTTGTGATTGGAGCAAAGATGGAAATGGTTGCATCATGGACGTCAGAAAAGTCCGCCATGACATTCTGAAGATCCCCCATATTGCGGAGGAAATCCTTGGACGTCTCGGACGCAGGTTTGATGGTCTTTGCCGGAGCCAGGGCAGGGCCCTGGTAAGAGTAATACGGTGTGGTGTTGGTTTTCGAGCCCGTCGGGGGAGGCGGATGACGAGCCAAAAACGCCGGCACCATGATAAACAGCAGGAATATCATGATGGGCAGAATCACCAGCAGGTATGGATCCAGACAGACAAATGAATAGACGAAGAGGAAAGACAGGGTATGTGTAGGCTTTGCCCAGGCAAAGACCCTCTCGGCTTGTGCTTGAAATACAAAGACCACCCCGATTCTATCGAGTATCAGCATCCATACCGAATCCCAATCCTAGAAGACCTCCCCACCTTGCATTAAACCGACGGAAGTTGTTCGCCATCAACGGCAAACTAAAACCCGGCCGTTTACTGTAAACAGCCACATTCTGAACATCCTCCCCATCCTCTGCCCCATCACTAGGAATCATCTGTTGTAGTAGCCTGCCATATACCAATCAGCAATCTCGCTTGGGAACAAGGCGGAGAGGCAAGTAACTACTTGGTAAACAAGCGATCTTGTAAGGATGTCGTCGTCACACTCGAGTCAGACTTCTTCGAATCCACCGAGTTCCGTCTCGAGCGAGCCATCACTGCCTTGAGAACGCTCCCCGGGCGGTATCCGCCCACTGCTCCAGGCTCACCATCGTGGTGGCCATGCCCGTCGAGGGCCGGAACGGACTCCTCGCGCCTGGCCACGCTCTCCGCTCTGATAAGGTCATCCATGGCGGGTATCTCCCCAGACTCCCTCAAGACATCTCTTCCTTGGTCTCACCAGCTCTCTTCGGCGTTGTGACAGACTCCGGCACCTCGCCGGCTTCAGCTATCGCTTTTAGTCGGTCTGGAAGGAGTGCCTCACTGCCTCTGAGCGCACGCACATGCTACCAGTGAGCCGACTAGTCCGCACGGGGCCTAGTGCTTTGCCTAGCTCCACGCGATGCTATGACATAAGCATGTCACGGGGCCTGCTAGCCCCGATGCGGCTGTTTGCGCTGTTTACGCTGTTTGTGCTGTTTGCAGCTGGCCGCTGTTCGTTCCCAGCGGAAAAAACGGCGATCCAGGGGCACGCACTAAACCCCGTTGGAGGCACTGAGCGGTCGAAAGAAAGACACCAGGTCAACACCTGTTGTTTACCCACACTGGGCCTCTTGCTCTGCTGGGTCGGAAAAAAAAACAACACAAGAACAAAGAAGCCCTCCTGCTGCTGTTGGGCAGTCTTCGGTGCGTGGAACTCTGTTTCTCCCGCCCATCCTCGAGTCCTTTGCTGGCTCTTTCCCTCCCCTACCTTGGCTGTGTGGTCGGGGGATATACGCGGCAACTTTCCCTAAACGTCTATCCTGCAGAAGCGGTCGGGACCTCGCCTCTCAACCCAGCGCCTGGCAGCCCTCGTGTCTTGATTTCCCTTGCGTTGAAGCACTGGGGAAGCGGTCGGTCATTTGTGTTTTTCGTACCGACGCGCTCAGCATCACCTTGGGTGATTTCTCAAGCAGAAACTGCGGCGCCTGTCTCCCCGCAATGGATCGGTGACAACGGTCCCGGTCGCGCGACTTGAGAGTGTCAGGGTTTTTTTGCTTAGGGTTTTACGCACCGCTACAGCTTGTGAATGCCATTGTGGCTAGTTTGTGGCATTTGGCTTTTGCCTGGTGATCTTTGTCCCTTCCAGCCATCCCCCAGATTTCACTCCGTCGTCGATGAGATTTGAGAATCCCCCGCGAAGATGCCTTCCCAACAGACTTCACAATCGCGTGCGGTGCAGTCAAGGACCTCGGACTTATCCCGAACCGACGATTCAGGATCAGGAGGTAAGCAATAGTTATGTTGTGGCAGGGAGAGAGAGAGAGAGAGAGAGAGAGAGAGAGAGAGAGGCTGGCTCCGGGAAGTTGCAGGCAACGAGATGCTAATCTACCCCCGACTTGAAACAGCTGAAGGTCCCGCCCGAAGAAGATTACACCGAGCTTCCACGAACAATCTCAGCTCAAGTAGTCCCGTCTCTCATCATTCAAGCAAGGCCGTTCCTGGGTCACGTTCCAGCGTCGCGAGCAAGCGAAGGTTATCCATCCGAGACCAAAAGGTGCCACAAGGACCTCGACCACAAGAGACCACTCGAAGAAGGTAATTTAAATGGCTACCGCCAGTTTGAGCAGCGTTCCCCGCCTCCATAAACCCTTGCGTCTTCTCTCCACTGCCAGTTCACCGCGCGGCAGCATTGCTAATTTGTATCACCGCTCGGTAGTAACCCGTCCGGCTCATACCTCCACTCCGTCAATTCCTCCGTCGATTCTACCAGCGACTCGGCTCGGAGCATCAATTCACACTTCAGCTATCGATCCACTAGCGTGGGCAATCTCGCCAAGCTGGACTCCAACGTGACCCCTCCGGACACGGCGGATTTCCTCGCTCCCATCAGTTTTGATGACTTCCACAACAGCATCATGGAGGAGCCCGGTCTCAACCGCTTCCCGATCCCGAGCAACGGACAGACTGGCGTTGACAACGACACATCCCCAATTTTCCACGCGACGAACCCTTGGGCGAACAGCGTCGCTCAAAATGGCACATCTGCTAGGGCAAGAAGCGGCTCCGTCCGACGGAAAAGCGAGGTTCCCCGTCCTGTCGGCCAGCACGGCACCCCAGGATCTGTACCGCCTCACCTCACGTCGACTGCGTCAACCACGATTTCAACCTCTCGAAACCGTCGGCAAAGCTTGGCTCAGACTCCCTCCACCAGTGCAGCACCTACGTCCAGAGCACCGCGGAAATCAATCGGCCCCGGCTCATTGCCATTGAACGGCCCGTCCTCCATTGTGTCTAGCCGACGACCCAGCTTTACTGTGCGCAAAGCGAGTGCCGATGTGTCGGCCCACTCCCTGCCCCGATCGCAAACGCAGAACCTCGATCCGAATCACGGAGACGAGATAAACTTCTCCCGGAATTTGCGAAGTCTTAAGACCAAGTCAATGCAACCGCTCTCAAGGGAGCCACGGGACAACTTCCTTTCCGCATTGGATGTGGACGGCCATCACGCGGTACGTACGCCAGTGAAGAGCCACCCGGCAGATGCAACAACCCCTTCATCTACCAAAAGGGTGTCGGTTATGCCGCCACATGCACATGGCCTGGGGGCACGGACAATCAGTCCGACGGATGCCAGACGATTCAAGCGTCTGTCTACGGCGCCAACAGCGCCGCCTTTACCCCATACGCCTCCCACCCAGACGGCGGAGCCCGCCCCAGTTCGCCCCCGGTCGTCCGCCCAATCTCCTTCTTATATCCCGCGGAAGAGCGTCACTCCTTCTTCGTCTCGGACAACTCCCGACCCGAACCGCAAGTCTTATAGTTCAGGGCTGTCGGTCTCATCCAGCACAAGTTACAATTCGCTGCGCAATTCTAGCAGCTCCTTACAACCAAGGCTGTCTCAGAACTTGTCCACTTCGAGGCTGCCCACCCCCAAGCCTCGTTCAGAACAACACGGTGGGGGATCAAATCAGGAAGAAGTTCCGCCAGTCCCGGCAATTCCCAAGGCATACGAGTCCCCAAAGGGTGACGTTGAACCTCCGCCCCCACAGGTTATTCCTCGAAAGTCCAGTTTACCACTTGATGTTGGGTTCCTGAAAACCACGCGAGACTCGGATTCGGATGCCAACACGGCTTTGAGTTCGATTGGTGATGAGCTGGCGAACATATCAAGCGGAGGCGATCTGAAGACCCCTGAAGCGAAGTCGAAACCTCCAGCAGCGACGGTTCTGAAGAAGCATCTGCAGCCACTCAAACTACCACCTCTCAATCTATTGCCCCTGAGTACACCCATGACAAACAAGATCGAAGCCCTCAAAGATCGTGACCACCACCATGACTTGAAATCGTATACGCCATCCGCGCAGTTTCTCTCAAAGACCCCTAGCACTCCAATGACTGCTTCCAAAGCGAACTTTTGGTCTACGAGTGATGATGATGACCCAATTCCCTTCGCCCAGATAAGAAGCAGTACCTCTCATTTTGGCATTAGCACCTCGGCTGCCCTCCGGACGGCAAGCAGCTCCAGTGCCCTCGCCTCCTTTGAGCAATCCAACCTAGGGCGCACCATGTCGCCATATATCTCCTACACTTTGCCGAAAAGCAATAGCGACTACCACTTCCTGCAGCAGAAGGTTAGCGGTGATTATAGCCAGAAACATCTGCAGCCATCACGGTTGACGGGACCGCGCCCTCAGACCGAAACGTCCGCCTTCTCTTCACCCGCGACCGAAACCCCAAGTCAAATCTCCACCCCGTCAGAACCCGACACAAGTATGGGCACTGGGTCTTCAGCTCTCCGGAGCAAACTGAACTTGGCACGACAGCAGAGCAATCCCCAAAGCCAGCCAGAAGCAAGCTCGACTGTGGCTTCAAAGTACGAAAGCATGCCACCCCCCAAATTACCAGCTTCCGCTACCTGGAACAGCCTATCTACAGTCAAGTCTATCAGCCCGACTCTGAAACCGACGTATCTGAAGTCTCGACGGCAATCGTCGATATCCGGCGCCACAAACGCGGCCGTACGGAAGCCGAGTTTCAGCGGTGACCAGAATCCTACATTGCACCCTAGCCCGGCACATGAATCCAAGGCAGCCGAGCCTGCGCCTCGTCTTTCTGGGTCTCTGCTCTCTCCCGTTCACAAGATCATCAGTTCCGCAAAATCCAGTGCTGCAGCTAGTAAATTACGGTCTACAGATTCAAACGCGGAGCCTGACGAGATTGTTGCCGACGAAGAGATGAGGAGGCTGGCTAGCAAACGAAAGGAGTTCGAGGTCGCTGCAAAGGGGCTGGACGAGCTCCGCCGCAAGGCTGTCCCGAAGGACTGTGTCACTCCTGCACAGGCACTCAAGATGGCGCACCTAAATATCTTTGAACGTGGAGAGATCATTGATTTCAAAGACATATACTTCTGTGGGACTCAAAATGCCAAGAAGCATGTCGGAGACCTACACTCCCAGTCATACAATTTCGGCTATGATGATGAGCGTGGTGATTACAATATCGTGATCGGCGACCACCTTGCCTACCGTTATGAGGTTGTGGATCTTCTGGGTAAAGGAAGCTTTGGTCAAGTCGTGAGATGCATTGACCACAAGACGGGAACCTTGGTTGCCGTGAAAATCATTCGGAACAAGAAGCGATTCCACCAGCAGGCTATAGTCGAAGTCAATATCCTTCAGAAACTGAAGGAATGGGTAAGGATCACTAGCCATCAGTCTTGAGAATTCTTTTCTTTCAGTTTATCCTAACCTGGTCTCTTTTCTCTAGGATCCCCATCGCCGCCACAGTGTGGTCAATTTTACCCAGAGTTTCTACTTCCGAGGTCATTTTTGCATCTCGACCGAACTGCTTGGTATGAACTTGTACGAGTTCACCAAAGCGCATGACTTCAAGGGCTTCAACCTTAAGCTGATTCGCCGTTTCACGAAACAAATGCTGGGCTGTCTGACGCTTCTTCACGCCAAGAAGGTTATTCATTGCGATCTCAAGCCGGAGAACATCCTCCTAGTCCATCCCTTGAGCTCGGAGATCAAGGTCATTGACTTTGGCTCGAGTTGTTTCGAAAACGAAAAGGTATATACATACATCCAAAGTCGATTCTACCGTTCCCCTGAGGTCATTCTGGGCATGTCCTATGGAATGCCCATCGACATGTGGAGTTTGGGGTGTATTCTCGCCGAGCTCTACACAGGATACCCAATCTTCCCCGGTGAGAACGAACAGGAGCAACTGGCTTGCATCATGGAAATCTTTGGTCCTCCGGAGAAGCATCTCATCGAGAAGAGTACACGCAAGAAACTGTTCTTCGACTCGTTGGGCAAACCACGATTGACGGTTTCCTCCAAGGGTCGCCGCCGCCGGCCAAGTTCCAAGGACTTGAGACAGGTGCTCAAGTGCGATGACGAGGCTTTCCTGGATTTCATTGCGCGATGTCTGCGCTGGGACCCACTGCGTCGATTGACACCGCACGATGCTGGGAGCCACGAATTCCTAACAGGAATCAAGGCCCCTGTCAGGTCAAGGACCTACACCTTTTCGACCAGTTCTCCCAGCAAACGATACCATGCCACGACGACCACATCGTCTGCCTCCCGGCCTCTCCCCGAGCCCCCAGCAACGAGCCTTAAGGCCGGTTCCTTTAGAAACCGAGATGTCTCCGGCAGCTCTCCGAGCAAGCCTACTATTGCGAAACGCCAAACAGTGAGCGGCATGCCTACGTCCACGCCAGCCAAGCGAGCATCCCATACGACTGTCTCCGGGACTGGTCTTCCCCGTGTAGCCACCAGGAGTATCAGTGGCAAGCCTGACCTCGCTACAGCAGCGGCTGCGACGAGCTTGGTAGGTGGTCAACCCTGCTGAGGAGGGGAACACCATACGGCATCGGAACAGCAATTTACTGACTGGTGCGATAGAGGACGAAATAAGCCGAAAAAACAGACCCTTCTCGGTTCGACACTTCATATTTACTTATTTTTTTTCTTCCTCTTTTCCCCCATTAATTCTGTAATCATAATTGTTTTCTTGTGGTATTTCATTTGTTTTTCCTTTTTACTATCACTAAAGATGCATAGACAGGTCGGATATGTCCCGCGGTTTCCTGTTCCGCATGATGATTGAGTTGATTTGGAATGGACGCGCAAGAGGCAGAAACCATGGCGAAGAAGATTCATCTCATATACCCTACTTGGAATCTGCATGTGCTTTATTTTCCGATGAATGTTGTTTTTATGCAGCGGCTCTTATAATGTCTCTGCGGTGTGTTTATTATGACCTTGCCAGCTTGTTAAGACTCGCTGGTCACTTTCGTTGCTCTCTGTACCAATGTCGATTTGGGGATTCTCTCTCTCTAACTCTCCCTATCTTTTGCATCTCTACCACTCTGATTCTTTTTCTTATGTCCGTTGACGGTGGCGGGCAGGCCACATGTCGGTGGATGGCCGCGTCGGTCTTCGTGGAGATGAAGGGCTCCCTTGAGGGGCCATGGATGACGGGATGGAACAATCAAGAGGGCAGCGATGTGATTTCACTTGTATATTGCTCCTGAACTGTTGAATAACTGGGCATTGACTACTACTATCAGCATATAGTTAACTAGAGGGAATTCAGTAGTAGCTGACACAGCATTATCTACTAGCTTTAGATAGACTGATAGATAATAAGGAAATTTAATATAGCAGTAGTCAAGAGATTGATTCAACCCTTTCAGTCTTTTGTCACTGCTTGTCCAGTTCTTTGTTCTCTCGCACTGTTCTGGTGGGCGGGGGAAGGAGGAGGTTTCGGAATCGAATAGTTGGCCTCATCTGAGAGCTTCTCCGCACCGCAGCCACCCGGTTCCGACAGCGCTGTCTTTCCTCTTTCTCCCCGCTGTGCGCCTTCATTCCTTTTCCTGTTGCTCCAATTGGGCTTTTTGCGACCTAGTCACTTCCTTTGTCGTCCCCTTGATGCATTGATCTGGCGTGTCGATCCGATTCGCGATGAATGGGTTCGCAGCCCACGGCCTCAACGAGGATGCGTTTGGGGAGAAGACAGCGGGCAGCGAAGAAGGAGGCTTGAGGACCTTTGATGCATTCCGTATGAATTAGTTTCTCTCCGAGTCATTTACCCTCACACGCCTGCTCACCTGCTGATGATCTTGCTTTTTGAATGAATAGCCAAAACGAAAGCCTCGTACACGGCCCCGTCCAGCCGCGGCGGGCAATGGACCGTCATCGTCTTGGCCATCTGCACGTTTCTGTCGTTCACGGAGATCCGGACCTGGATGCAGGGCACGGAGATGCATCATTTCAGCGTGGAGAAAGGGGTGTCGCATGAGCTGCAGCTGAATCTCGACATGGTGGTGGACATGCCCTGCGACACGCTGCGCGTGAACATCCAGGACGCGGCGGGCGACCGCATCCTTGCCGGAGAGATGCTCACCAAGGAGGACACGAGCTGGAAGCTGTGGATGGACAAGCGCAACACGGACACCTACGGCGGCTCGCACGAGTACCAGAAGCTGAACCAGGAGGATTCCGGCCGTCTCGCGGCGCAGGAGGAGGATGCCCACGCCCACCATGTCATGGGCGAGGTGCGGCGGAACCCTCGCAGGAAGTTCCCCAAGTCGCCCAAGCTGCGTCGCGGAGAGAAGAAGGACTCGTGCCGCATCTACGGCAGTCTGGAGGGGAACAAGGTCCAGGGCGACTTTCACATCACGGCCCGGGGGCATGGATATGCGGAATTGGGAGCGCATCTAGACCACCAGGGTGAGACCTACTTTTCACACTGTTTTCATTTTCATTCAACTGACTAGGATAGCATTCAACTTCTCGCATATGATCACCGAACTTTCCTTTGGCCCGCACTATCCCTCGCTCTTGAACCCACTGGACAAGACCATCGCCTCAACGGAAGACCACTACTACAAGTTTCAGTACTTCCTCTCCGTCGTGCCGACCATCTACTCCAAGGGTCAAGGCGCCCTGGACACGTACTCGGCCGCGCCGCCCTCAGCGCAGACCAACCGGAACAAGAACATCGTCTTCACCAACCAGTACGCCGCGACGACCCAGTCCGGCGCCCTGCCGGAGAACCCTTTCTACGTGCCGGGCATCTACTTCAAGTACAACATCGAGCCCATCCTGCTGCTCGTCAGTGAGGAGCGTGGCAGTCTCCTCGCCCTGTTGATCCGACTGATCAACACCGCCTCCGGCGTCCTCGTCACAGGCGGTTGGGTGTACCAGTTCAGCGGATGGGTTGGAGGAATCCTCGGCCGCCGACGCCGCGCAAAGCAGGAGGGAGTACTCAATGGGCGGCCTTATTCGGACGATTGATTATTCTTCTCTTTTCTTTGGCATTTTGCATTCGGCATTCGGCATTTTGGCAGCATAAAGCACTGTGTATGTAAAATCTTGGTTATCATTCTACTTACTTACTCTTCCACAAAAAATCATGACTCCTGTAGATAGAAAACCGTAGGAAATTGTACAAAGCTACAGTAAATAATAAAGGAAGAAATAGTAGCTGGTGAATGGTATGTATGGTATAGAACTAGACTTCGAAAATCTCCCCCATGGCGACACCCGCGCCCTCCGCCCCAGCCCGACTATCGACCAGATCCAACCGCCAACCATTCCAATCTTTCAGCTTGCGCTTGACCTCACGCACCCACTCGACGCGCTTGCGCGCCTCTTCCTCGGCCTGCGCGCGCGCAAACTCCGCCTCGTCGAACTCGTCGTCCAGGTTCTCCTCGGCCAGGAGCTCGAGACTGCCACGCGTGGCGGGCGGGTGCTGTTGCTGGTTCGAGTGTGCGCGTGCACGGTTCGTCCCCGTAAAGGCCGCTAGGCCGCTGGACAGGACGTCCGAAAAGGATGAATGTTGCTGCTGATGCTGCTGGTTTTGGTGGTAGAATGGGTTGTTCTGGGCCATGCTGCGGCGACGGGAGTGGTCGGGCGCTCCGCCGACGAGATCGACGTCGTCAAAGGCGCTCGACGGGTCTCCGGGGGGTGTGAAGCCCTCTGGATGGGTGGCTTCCAGCTCCTGGCGCCTTTCGCGCCACACACCGCGGCGCAGATCGAAGACCTCGCCCTCCAGTTCACGGACCCGGCGTTCGAGTCGGGCCCGCTCCTCATCCTCGAGTTCGTCGAGCGCTTCGTCTTCGGCACCGATAGCGTCGCGCTTCTTGTGCCGTTCGCGCTCTTCGCGCAGCCGGAGATTCTCGTTCTCGATGCTTGCCAGTTTCTTGCGTAGCACTGCCGCCTCTTTCTCTGTCTTCTCGCTCTCCCGTAGCCGGGCCTGGTGTCGTGCTTCCGATTCCTTGTGAAGGTTGCCCAGGGCCTGGAGTTTCTTGTCCAGCGCGTCGATCTTCTTTTCCCCCTCCGATTTCTGTTGGTTTAGCTCCTCGATCTCCCGCTGCAGCGTCTTGATCAGCGTTTCGGTCGAGGTCTTGTCCACTCCCTCCTTCATCGCCTTCTCCGCGGCCCGGGTCAGCGAGTGCTTCGTGTCTGCGAGTTCCCGCTGGGTCTTCTCTAGAGACGTCTCGCTTCGAGAGAGCTTGTCTTCCAGAGCACTGATCTGGGCCTCGTGGGCGTTACTCGAAGACGACTGTGATGTAAGCTGTGCCCGGAGGTTCGAGATCTCAAGCTCCATAGCCTCGATGGTTGCCGACTTGGATTCCAGCTGCTGGACCAGATCCGACGGCGGCGATTCAGATGCTCCCAATGACGCCACCGCTACACTGGCTGTGCTACGATGCGATCTAGTCGAAAGATGGGAGTTCTGGCGTTGCAGAGATGCGATCTCGGCTTTCTACAGACATGTTAGAGAATTCGATAACAAACCATAGTAAAAAAAAAAAAAAAAAACAGATAACCATGTGCCTACTCACCAATGCATTGACTTCTGTAGCCTTCTGTTCCGCTCTCTCCAGCTTCTCCTTCAGCTCCGCAACATCCACACTCGCCTCCCTCAGATCCTCGAGCTGGTCCTCCGTCTTCCGCCAGCGACCATTGACGTCCTCCAGTTCCTTGTCGAGACGCTTGTTCTCCTTCTCCAGCTCCTCGATCCGCATCACCTGCTTGCGGAAGACTTCATGCACCGTCTCCCCGTCGGCGTTCAAGGGCGGTAGTGACGGGGACTTGATCAAGGCAGAAGACGGCGACACACTACTGCTACCGTGCGAGATGGACGCTTTCCGGAACGACGACGACCGCATCTTCGACTGGATCGATAGTGATGGCTGCCGGCCATGTCCTCCTGCTCGTGGGGTATCCAGCTTCAGGGACTCAAGGTCCCCCTCTAGATCGGGCGAGATGGGAGCCTCGGGCATGGGTTCCAGGGGTGCCTCTTGTTCCGACTCTTTCTCGACTGTTTCAGTCCCATCTTTGCCTTCTTCTTGTTGTTCTTCTTCTTCTTCTTCCTTATCTTCCTCTCCCACTGCTGGTGGTACTGGTGGCGGTGCTGCTACTGGTGCTGTTGCATCTTCTCCTTGTTCTTCGGCTTGCACTTGCGCTGAATCCGGTTCACAAGTCGAGGCCGTCACTGATTCAGGTTCAAGCTCAGCTTGGGTCTCAGTCGCTGGCGTTTCCGCAGGCGGCTCCTCTCCCGGCGTCGCCGGTGTCTCTTTCGTTCCATCGGTGTCCTTGGGTGACTCGGTCGCAGCGGTCTTCTTCGCCTTTTTCTTCTGTTTCTGCAGCTGTGCCACCTATTACGCCCGACAAACTCTCGTTTAGCTGGTGACAAAACCGGACGGATTCATTCCATTCAAAACAACGCGATAGGAGATAATAACTCACCCGCTTCTTGGCAGCAGCCAGCTTCTCCGCCTTGATGCGCTCTTCTTCGTCAGCCATTGTCGTGTGCGAGAGGGGAGAAACCAACGGCTGTGTCGTTTGTTGCTGGTGTCCCTCCGAGGAAGGTCGAGGACAGCTTTCCGCTGCTGTGCACGGACCACGTGGTGTTACTCCCGCAAACAACAGACGTCACTCTATCTGGCTTTATCTATGTAACTACTTGACTCTAGCCTATAGATTGAGTCTGATGGGATAGTCTGAAGATTACTGGATAAAGGTTTGTATACACCGATGAGGTCTCGTTTCTTTTGCGAATAAAACTATGGAAATAAGAGTCAGAAGAGCATCCTGTCCTTGCTATCCCATTGATAAGGACAGCTCGTCTACGACGGTATGAAAGCTGTATATTATTAATATATTGAGTCAAGAGGCGATTTTTAAGGAGAAGCTGGAGCTCTAGATATGTTGGCTAAGAATGGATATTTCATGGTGTATTATATATCAGGAGTTGCTTCTTGATACTTTGTAATAAACTTCTATATAAATTATACGCGCCAGGCTTCAGACAGGCTTCAGACTAAAGAACCGAGCTCAAAGACGGACAGCTGGCCAGGAAGACGAACTTTATGGATGGGAAGTTGTAGATTTTTCCCGAACAGGTGGTGAATAAGTACGAGCTCCCGTACGAGGACACATCTTCAAGAGAATCAAAGTAGCCGGTGCTCTTTGGGATAGCCGTACGTCTCATATGGAGGCCCTTTTCCAATCCCAGCAGGTCAAGCGGGATATTCATAGGTTCTGGGGCCCAGTAGATGGTAGGAATCCCCATGGTTCAGTTGCAAGATGGAAGGAGTATACCTAAAGAGCTTTGAGCCTTCAATAGATCGGTTGTGATGTTGCATAGGGGTGTTCAAAAGTACTTATTCGACCCTACAGAGTCAATAAATAGCAGCATAAGTACCCCTAGGTGCTCCGGAACTAGTTAGTCAACTGTGAGTTATTATTCATACAACTTCCTACTCGTCTCTAGGTGGAAATACTGAGAGACCATGGCAATCTCTCCATCCCGCCTAGAGGCACAGAGAATCCCAGTTTAGATCTGTGGACGTGGGGATAGAGTGATGGGGAGTCCGTGATATAAATGGATGGGGGCTATTTCCGCGCTCTAGATAGAACCATCGGACGGATCGTCCGAACTCCGTTCCAGAGCGAGCCATGAGCCGTAGAGGTCAAGACGGCGCCTTCCACGACCATCCTGCATAATCACGTCGTATCCGCAGTAAAAGGGGGTTCATGAGTCAGTCGTTGAGGTGGCCTTCCGGGATCTTCGAACCTTGATACAGAAGAAAGAAGTGATTCCCCTTCCCCAGAAAGTTCATGTCTTATTTTCCCAGGCTTCACGCTATGCTAGAACCTTGTCATATAGAGTCCCAGATATGCCGGAATGGCGGGCATCTTCTCTCTCGGCCTTGAGGGTATTGCGCTAAATCCTCGACTATGCCGTCCGGGTAAACCTCGGACAAATCCTGGGGATTTCCCAACCTACTTCTCAATACAGAAATCCGGGGTCCGGGGTCTGGAGACTGGAGAGCGGAGACAAAGGGCGTAGCTCCACTGGATCAAACAGGCTCCCCCCATGTGTAGATTGTGAGTGGAGTGGTTGAAGAAGGTAGACGTAGCATTGCGCAGGTTGAGATATAGGCCCGGATGAACAGACTGGTTGCCTTGATTCTTCCGTTCGTGGCTGGTCCATAGTTAGTAGTTAGTTAACTACCAGTTAGTTAGTCCTTAGATAGTCGTTATTTAACTCGTTCGTAGCTTGTAGTTAGTATAAGAACTTGCCCGAACTCCTGTGGCTTTTTGTTCATTTTGATATTCTCTCCCTTGTTGCTTTCTCTTCTAGCCCCTCTCGACGCTTGAAGTACAGGACTCGTCAGCCATGAGTGGTGCTTCCTCTCCCAAGGCAGGGTCTCTATCGCCCTGGCGCGATCTTAACTCGGTCCTCGCTATCGTCACTGTCTTCGGCTCCATGGGCGCAGCCGGGTATGGGTTTGATCTGGGCTGGTGGTCGGGCGTGCTGAGTACATCGCAGTTTGCTCGTGCATATGGGAAGTACGACGCGGTGACGGGCGCGTACGCCATGAGCTCGGTACAGGAATCGATCGGTTCCGGGACAGCGACAGCGGCAGTGATCGCGGGGTTGTTCGTGGGTACGCCGATCAACGAGCGGCTAGGCCGACGGATGACGATGTTAATCCAGGCGTTGACCGTGGTTGTCGGCGTGATCATCGAGGCTACCAGTGGGAACCGATACGTCCAGCTGATTGTCGGCCGCATGGTCGTCTATTTCGGGGGCGGGCTGGCGGCCAACGTCGTGCCCGTCTACCAGGCTGAGTGCGCGCCGCCGCATCTGCGCGGCCTCATGTCGGCGGGATACAACATCTTCCTCATGTGGGGTGGGTTCCTGGCCTGTCTGATCGTTTTCCTGTGCCGGTCGCTGGAAAACGAGTGGGCCTTCCGTACCGTCATTGTGTGCCAGCTGCTCATGCCCGCGATGATGGCCTGTGGCCTGTTCCTGCTGCCCGAGTCGCCGCGCTGGCTGATCCGCCAAGGTCGGCTGGACGAGGCGCGCGCCGTTGTCCGCACGTTGCGCAGGGGCGTCGTCGACGAGGACGCCGAGGTCTTGCAGCTGCAGGCACAGCTGGAGGAGGAGAAGACCCTGCACGCAGCCAGCTCCTACCTCGACTGCTTCCGGGGCACGAACCTGCGGCGCACGATTATCTGTATTGGCCCGCAGGCGCTGCAGCAGGCACAGGGGATTTCATTTATATCCAACTACCTCGGCACTTTCATGGAGCAGTTAGGGTTCGACAGTGTGCTTCTCATCCTGGTCATCATCTATGCTGCCGGCTGCGTCTCGAACATTATCAGTCTGTACACCAACGACCGGCTCGGGCGACGGCCAACCCTGCTTGTCTCGGCAGGCGTACAGGCGATCTGTATGCTCTCCATCGGTGGTCTGGCGACGCACGGCACGGCAAATATCTCGCTGAGCATGCAACACGCCGCCATTGCTTTGCTGGTGATCTGGTTCTTCAGCTTCCAAGGCACCTGGGGTCCGCTCGCCTGGGTCATCTGCTCCGAAGCCCCCACCGCGCAGCTCCGCGAGAAGACCGTGTCTGTCGGCGCGCTGGGCTCGTATGCCTCCGGACTGGTCATCACTTTTGTCAACCCTTACGTCCAGGATGCCATTGGCGGCAACGTCGCCTTCATCTACGGCTCCTTCTCCGTCGTCGCCGTCGTCTTTGTCTTCTTTGTTGTGCCGGAGCTCAAGAATCGCTCGCTCGAGGAGCTTGACGAGATGTTCCACGCCAAACTACCCACCAGAAAGTTCCGGACGTACCAGACTCACGGCCTGTTAGCCAACTCAAAACTCATCGACGGCCCAGAGACGAAAGACAGCACCGAGGTAGTTCGTGTGAAAGAGCTGGAAATGGTTAGCAACCTGGTCTAAATCAAATGGAATGAATCGCAGCTCCGACACACTATCCATGACCATGTACAGTTCCCTCTTTCCAACGGTCTTTCCTATCTTAACGACTTCCTCCCCTCATCTCAGGCTTCTTCCTATCTCATCGTATTCTCTGCATCATTCTGTCTGCAGGAGGCTTCTTATCCGGCGTCTGACCGATGAAAACGCCTCTCTCTGTTTTGACCTTCTGATGGAGATCTGTATTTGCTCCTCCCTGGCTGCTTTTCGTCGTCGACGTGAGGCTTTCACTGTGAGCTGTAAGTTGAATGAAAAGAAGGAAAATTAGGTAGTTGCGTAGGTTCCTAAGGCATCTACTTAAAACCACCTCTACTTACCCCTTCTAGCCTAGCTTCTCTGGCCTTATATCTGCTTATTTTCACTTTTCTCTTACTCGTTGTCCCTCTTGATACCCATATACGGAGTACAACTAAATACGATACGAGGTGGCTACTTGTAGAGACAGCTTGTTCAATGCCATTGACTAGCCAGCAGAAAAGATCGTCCTCTTGAAGTGATCCCTGCTGGCTGAGCCATCTACAGTGAAAGCTGAATAGTGTCATAGTCATGACTCAACGTCATCGCGTGGTTCCACGCATCTAGGAATTCCAAGACAGCCAGTGAAATCAAAAAGTTGTATGTTCATTATAGACTACATCGTCAAGATAAGATGTCCATGACATCTCCAACGCCGCAACCGAGAACCGGGATATACGGGCGTCATTCGTAAGTGCAAAAACAGAGCACATAGCACAGAGCACACGGCACGCATGTGGAAAGACGAAAGAAGAAGAAAAAAAAAAAGGATATCAGACTGGGAACAAGTCGAGACAAGAGACATCAGGCGAACGGGCGAATACCGCTCTCACCGGTCACGAAACGCCCACCCGCCGCTGAAAAATGCATCAATCAGACAACCAACGCCACCATGGACTAAACGTCCATTGTAGTCAACAATCAACAGAAGTTGAAAAAAAAAAGTATTAGGAAAATCCAGTAAGCAACGGGGAAAGAATCGAAGCGGGGAAAAAAGAGGAAGAAAAAGGAAAATAAAAGAATAGAATAAAACAAGAAACGAAATGAGATGAAAAGAAGAGGTCTTTCGAAGTGGGATAAAAAAAAAAGGTCTTAGACCTCCATTGAGTCGGCAATCTCCTCGCTCATTGCACGGACAGTGCCTTTACTCACGGATCGCGAGCGGAACTCCTCGTCACTGAGCAGGTAGTGGTCTGAATCTTCGATCATTCGGGGCATCGACGACTCCGGCTCCTCGTCGCTTTCGCTGTCCTGCCGGATGAGATTGGACCGCTCGCCAAGCCAGTAGCGAGCGCGTTTGCCCGAGCTCAGGTCGGGTGTCAGGTAGCCCTCCTCGTAGGTCCGCTTGCCGGTCGGCGTGGCCATCCGGTCGGGCGGCGTATGGCTCAGGATGGGGATGGCGCGGAGATATAGGTAACAGACGCGTTTCCGCAGCCGGTTGAAGAAGAAGTAGTGCAGGCTCCAGATCGCGCCGTCGTCCGCGTCGGACGGATCCTCCTCGGGCGAGTACGAGTAGATCGAGCACTCGTTCAGCTCCATCTGCTGATCCACCAGGCGCCACATCCTCGGGCCCCAGGTTGCCGAGGCGCTCGAATTGTATGATCCGGACACTGTCACCGGGGAGGGCGGCGTCACGTCGATCCGCTCGCGGGGCCGCAGGTTGAATAGCGTCGTGTCGATGTTGTTCATCACTTTCTTCAAGTTCCTCTCACGGTGGAAGTCCGACGGCCGCAAGACATGCGAGAAATCATAATCTGAATGACTCGCATTCAGGGTCGCGATCAGGTAGGCAAATGTCCGTCGACTCGAGTGGTCGCTCAGGGGGCCAAAAGGACTCGACCGAGACAGGTTCAGCGACGCGGCGGCATCGGTCGCGTTCGGCGGCGACAACGAGGCAGAGAGACGCAGCACAGACTCGTACTGGGATTCCAGCGACTGCTCGATGTTCTTGTACAGTTTGCGATCGGCGCGAGCCGCCTTGGTCGTGTAGAGATCACACCCTCCAACAATATGGCAGTCTGCCGTGTCGAAATTGAGCGACGTCGTGACATCTTCGAACTCCGGAATAGGAAGAAACTAAGAGAGAGACCAGCGTAAGCACACAACAAGTTCAGACGACGAAAAAGACGGTGAAGCATTTCTATGCTCAAATCTCACTTTCATCTTGGACAGAGTCGTAGAAGATAAGCGGGATCATACGATAAGCGGTGTGCAGCAGAGTCGCGAGATGGGAGGTAGAAACACGAGGCGTAGTAGGCGACGTCTTCCAAAAGAATTTCTTGTCTGGAAAAAATCCGCCCACGGTTATGCTGGGGTGTAGTGAATGTCGGTCAGGTTGGCTCGTTGTCACTAGGGTGAGGTGGCAGCCGATCGGCGATAAGGAGCCCAGGGCCAGCCAACGACTACACAAAGGAGACTGGTGGATAAAGAAATGAGACAAAAAGCCGGCACCGTTCCTGGCGATCAAGCGGGTGCTAGACAGAATGAAAAGACGATGAGGATGGGATGTCAATAGATGAAAGGAAGGGGAGATACGCAGGTGTAGTGATGACGGCGATCCGGCAACGGCGATGATGGGGGGGCCTCGCCCAGGCGCTGCGCGTTGCGACTCGGGTCACGTGGTTTTCCGCGACCGGCCAGTGAGATGCCGCGGTGACTTCACGGGTCGGGAGACGATCAGCCCTCTGGGCAGAGAGACGATCTCCAGAGAGTTCCAATAATTCTTTGGCTTCCCATCCACAGTATCAGGTTCCAAGGCGCGTAGAGGAGCGCGGAATCGGGAAAGGAAAGAGAACAGTGGTGTGCACTGCTGTGTCCTGAACAGTCAACGTGGTATTAATTAGTCGTACCGGATGGAACCCGGTGCTCTCTCCACCAAAAAAAAAAAGAAGAACAGTAATAGCAGAATAAAAAGAGAAAACGCCCTATGTGCTTCCAAACTCCGTGAACCACAATTGCCCCATATCTGACACGAGAAACAGAAAACGGATGATCCCGCCGAGAAACGCTTGCCGACCAGTCGGCTACATGATCTTCGTGACCACATCCTCATCCACCTGCAGGGGTTAGCAAGCCGTGGTCGTTCTCCATCCGCTGGTCCACCATGCCACTCACCTCCATATCTTCCAAGCTGTCCTGTTGGCTGATGACCCGAAGGACATTCTTCTTGCTGCTCTCCTGCATCTCCCCGGCCAGGAGGAGCTCGTCGAGGATGAAGTATGCCTTTTGGAAGTTGAAGATGATGTCCAGTTCACACACGTTGCCATAGTATTTATCCATCTGCTCCACGTAGCGGTGGACGACCTCCAGGGTGATCAACTCGTTATCCGTCGAGGCGCAGCCGGCGATGAAGAAGAGGGAGGCATAGCGTCGGTAAACAACCTTGGAGTCTATTTGGTCAGCGTCGAAATCATAGCGACCCCTCTCCGCGGAGAGGGGGTTAATTGACTGTCGTTTACCTTTGTATTCTAGGAAGTTGCACATGCGTGTCCGGCGGGACAGAACCAGCTGCGTCACATCTTTGATAATCTTAGCCTTCTCCTTGGGAGAAAGCGTCGTGAACCATTTTGCCAGGCGCTGCAAGGGAAGAAAAGAAAAAAAACACAGAGAAAAAATGTCAGTCTTGTGTAGTTCCACTTGGGCGGAATATCGATCTGGGTGGGCCACGAGGAACGTACCACTTTGCCCTGCCGCGACAGTAAAATCAAGTAGCTAGACCAGTCAGTCACGGTATTCCTTGCATGGGGTAGGCCACGGCATTCTCACTTGATAGCCATGCTGGGTAAAGGTGAGCAATGTCGAGAGCGGAGGAGGGGGAATGGGATCAGGGTGTTGTGGTGTCAAGAGGCCACCAACAATCTTTTGGCTGGAGATGCTTGAGAAATTGCCCGGGCCGCGCGAGGGGCTTCCCCTGCCCCACCACTGCTACCTTTACCTTAAGACTTCAAAGCTCAAGCACGTTCACCTTTGACAGAGCCGTTGAAATATTGAGTTGTGATGGAATTAACCCTTCTGACACCTCTGTCTCTCGGTGGCTGTCGTGACTGAGCATGACTCGGGTAGCACAGACGCTGCTGACTATCCCTGGTTCTGGGAGTGGAAGATCGTAACTGTCATCCAGATTTGATGGTTTTTTTTCTTACGAGAGCTGGTGAGATCTTGTTGACAATGCCAGGGCTTTATGAACCTCGATCCAAAGATCTGATTTTGTGTCTTGTGTGCTCAAGTCATTCTAATGGTGAAGACAAGCTTGCAAGTGTCCACCAATGTTCCCACCACCCGATGGAATTTGACGGCAATCTCTCCGCCTGATCAACGGTTTAATTCCTGTATTCTTCACGGTTTATTGGGAGAGGTTCAACTAAATGACCTGTCTAGACACGAGGAAGAAAAAGACATGATTGGAGGCCTAAATATGATGGTGGCACGCGCCTTGCGTCTTGCATTCATCGCCAGATTATTGATCGCTAGAGCTTATATATCACCAGGATTTGGTCTTGGAAGGTTTATTGACACTATGACTTCATTAGAAAATCTTCAATACAGAGTACACCATGTTTGCACTCAAAAGGCTCTTCTACGGGTTCCCGGAGCCCTCCCCCCGGATCCGCACCAAACCTCTGCAGGTGATTTGCGTAGGACTGCCTAGATCTGCGACTGAGGCTCTCAGTTGTGGCCTTCAGAAACTCGGGCTGGAAACGTATCATGGCTGGGACCTGGTGTTTGAGCAAGACGGCGCCCAGATCCAACATTGCTGGAATCTGCTAAGACGAAAATACGACGGTGCCCCCGACGGCGACGTTCACATCACCAGCAGTGAATTCGATGTCCTGATCGGGCACAGTGAGGCAGTTATCGACACGGTCTCTTCTTTCTTCGCGGTGGAGCTCATCGAAGCCTACCCGGACGCCAAGGTGATTCTCAACACCCGCCGAGACCTCGACAAGTGGCATCAGAGCATCACCAAGGCACATGTGCGTCGGGGGTACCATTCCTGGGTTCTCTGGGTCCTGCATATCTTCTGCGCGGATGTCCACTGGCTCTGGGAAATATACTTCAAGTACGGGTTTCCCCCATTTTTCCGTAGCATCAATGGAAGCGCCAAGGATGGCATTGAGCGCAATGGTAAATGGGTCTATCGTGACCACTGCAATACCATTCGTGGAATGGTCTCCAAGGACCGATTGCTGGAGTGGACAGTCGAGGATGGCTGGGAGCCCATTTGCAGTGTATGTCTTTCCCTTTCCCTATCTTTTGCCCCCCCTTTTTCCCCCTAAAGCTCATCTGTTGAACAGTTTCTGGATCGACCGGTGCCCGACGAACCTTTCCCCAGAGCCAATGACTTTTCCGCTTTCCAGAAAACGCTGGAGAGGTACAGTAAAGACCGGATGCTGAGATGTCTGCGCAATGTTCTTTTGATCGCGACCTCGGCGGGAGTGTTAACCGCATCGATTGTGTCTGGAGTAAAGAGGAGAGGAATTCCGCGATTCTGACTAGTTTGATGAGAAGATATCAACTATTGTGTTTAATATGGCGAAGACTCTCCTTACTACTCGCATTAAAACAGGCTATGGTTATGACTTCTGCATACCAATAGCAGCTGGCTAGAATTAACTCTATTGGCTCTATTATGCTTATTCTACTGCATACTATTCCTGAATGTCATTGGATTTACTAGCTCATGAATAATCAGTCTACCCAATCGACTCCCACCCATCACCGCATGCAGCAGTCCCTCCCCAGCGGTCACTGACGGCATCTGCGTTTCATGTCGGATACGCGCGGAACGAACGCTGTGGTGAGAAGCCTCGAGGGTAACGCTGGCGCTTCCTGGGCAACCGCTGAACAGGCCAGGCTGCTAGATTCGTTGAAGAAGGCGCGTAGGAGTTCTTACTTAATTAATTTCTTATATATATATATATACCTAGACGGTTTACAGTATGTCTACCCAGGTAATCGTCAGTGTTTTAAGCTCCTTATATCATCGTTGGTGACCGGATTCCTGAAGAGCTACCGATGACGTAGCCGATTTCGGGCACATATCGTCATCTGTCGTCCGACCATTCCGCACATAAAGCATCCCTTGATCCAGACCCTGCCTGCGGATCCTGTCGATTCTGCACACGATCCACGCGCTTCACACGTTGTCTGGGCTTACACGAGCTTTGCAGTATCGAATACTTACAGATTCATCATGTCTCGAGGAGTTCAGTTGGGCCTGCGTGCCTGGGAGGTACGTTGTCTCCAAGAGGGATCCCTAGATTCTCGGGTTCTCTGTAGGACTGACAGAATAGTTCCTATGGACTCTTCTCATCATGGCTCTCGTCGGGAATATGATTGCCAGCGCCTTTTCTGGAAACCCGGCGACGGTCAACTACGCCATGTTCGTCTCGGCGTTTGGGCTGCTCTCGCTGCTCTACCTCGTCCCTGCCTCGTGGAACCCGGACTGGGCCATCCACCCGATCATCCTGATCGCTCTTGACGCTCTCAATACGATCTTCTTCTTCACCGCTGCCGTCGCTCTGGCCGCCAAGCTGGGCGCCCATAGCTGCAACAACAGCGTACTTCCCCTTCACTTCTCTTTTCCTGAAATCGTTTCTCCTTACTAATGGCGATAGACGTACACCACCACAAATGAAATTACCAACGGTGCCCATAACACACACAAGCGTTGCCGTGAAGCGCAGGCCTCGACGGCTTTCCTCTGGTTCGCTTGGGCCGGGTTTACCGCCTCGCTCATCCTGTCCATCTTCGCCAGCCGCTCCACGGGCGTCAACCTGCGAGGTGGTCGCAGACGTCCCAACATGGCTCAGGTTTAGATAACCTGGCAAACTAGGTACTGACTCAGTACTTGATGATCAGTGATTTTAAAACCACATCTGAGCTATTGAGCTGGACCTGCAGAACCTGGATGAATGCTTCTCATTAGGTAAACTACCTAATGTCTCAATGTATGAGTTATGTTATGGTTGTAGGCGTTTATTGGAGTGCCTGGATGGATGTATGGCATGTATTATGACCAAAAAGGGGTGGGGGCAGTCTTGGTTGGAGTAATGATTGTTTATCTTATACTTGTCGGTTGGTGGATATGATTAGGAATATACTAATAGTGGAGAAGTATGATAATTAATTATAGTTTATTCTATTCTTATCTCTATGGCTTAAAAGCACTTTGCACCGATCCATACCTAGCAGATGTTAGTAGACATAGGTAAAAGAGAGGGTGTATATTGCTCACCCCTGACGACACTGGCTCCCGAGTGCCACACTCCCACTCCGCATATAACAGATCTTTGCCTCCTGACAGAAAGAGTCGGTACAGTTGGGACTCAAGACGCTCCGTTTGCCCTGCAGGGTATTCTGCAGGGAGACAAGGTTGGCATCCCGCTCCATGGCCTCGGTGACGCGGTGCCAGAAGGTGGCGTTGAGGGGATCGGCGTGTGACCAGGAAGCCGCATGTCCGTACGTGTCTCGTGTGGAATATTCGATCTGAAAGGTCGGGCCTGTGGAGGCGGTGGCATTCGGTAGGAAGACATGATCATCATACTCCGACACATTGCTGAAAAACGTGTAGGCATTGTAGATCTGGAAATCGCCCGTGTCGACCTCGTACAGACGGAAGCCGCTGTTCAGGTTCGTCAGCGGGGTGACGCTGGGGCCGATCCATGCGGTGGCCAGGGCGTGGGCGTCGTCCCGCACGGTCCCGTTGTGCGAGTAGTAGAGTAGGATGTGGTCTTCGTGCGTGTGGCCCCAGAGGATGTTGGCGATGACGTGCGGAGCGTACCGGGCTACGATCTGGTAGAAGAGGTTTGTCGGGTTGGGCAGCGGGTTGGTCCCGTCCCAACCGCTGAGGACGTGGCCGATGATCCAGACGCGTTCGCCGGCGTCTTCGGCGCTCTGCAGCTCGGAGATCATCCAGGAGAAGACGCCCGAGTTGTCTGCGTCGGTCGAGTTGATGAAGTTGAAGATGTTCCCTTTGTACCAGAGGTCTGTCCATGAGAACCAAGTTTGCAAATAGAATAGAAGAGAACATAAGAGAGGAGAGGGGAAAAAAAAAAAAGAATACCTGTGTTGAATGCAATGATTCGTAGGCCGTAGTGAGTTTTGACAGAGTACCCGCCGTAATGCGTACGGGCCTGTCTCGCAGCGTCGGGACTGATCCATCCTTCATGCAGCCACAAGCCCGCGACGTGGTCGTAGTTCCAGCTCTGCTGCTGACCCAACGGGCCCGGCATGTTATGCGGAGAGTCCAGGTTCTCCGGGCTGGTGTCGTGGTTGCCCAGCGCCGCAAACACCGGGCCCGTGAGGAAGTGCTTGAACATGCCATAGACGCTGGTCTCGGCGTACATGGTGTACGCCTGTGACAGCTCGGACTGCGGGTCATGCGACACCAAGTCGCCCGTGTACACCGTCCAGGCCAGCGACTCCTCGTCGTCGCCCTTTCCGGTCCCCGTCAGCGGGCCGACGGCCTGCAAAGCCGCGAGACCCAGGTCGTAGGGAGTATCGCATTGGAACCCGCCGTAGGCGTTCGCCGGGAGAAGTGGCTCCCCCGGCGACGCCCGGTTGAAGTTGTTGGTGCGGCAGCACAGGCCCGACGAGCAGTTGGCCTCGGCTCCCACGGCGTACCGTGCATCCAGGTGCAGATCGGACATGTGTAGCACTTTCACCCGCTTGCCGCTGGGCGGGGGCACCGTCGCATTCGCGGGTTTCGGCTTGGGAAATAGCTTTGTCGTGTCCAGCGGCTGTGTCGTCGGTTCCGCACAGAACGACTTGCTGATCGACCAGCACATGTACTGCCCGTCGAGCCCCTGGACGTCTGCATACGCCAGCACCTGCGTCCAGGCGGCGCCGAACGTCGACGCGGCAAAGTCCTCTTCACACGTCGCATTGGAATGCAGCGCGTACTGCTTGCACAGCGAAACGAGAGTCTCGGGAACAAGCTCCGGGGCATACAGCGCTGCCGGCTTGGCCGCAGCGAGCGCGTTCATACATCTCGCACAGCTGCTCTCCGTGGCGTTGGTCTCGACAATGATCCGGGTGACATTAGCCACGACGGCGTCGACAAGACTCCGCTTCTGACTCGCCGACAGATTCGCAACCGGCGGTGGGAACAGCACCGGGTCATCGACGTTCTCCTCGGGAATGGTCTCGGGATCGGTCAGGTTGTGAGGGAACGTGTAATTCAGCACCGGGTCATATATCACCGGCTGTGGTTCCTGGGTTGGTTGGGCCGGAGAATAGTAATACGAGCTGTCTACACAGTTATTATCAAAGACACCAGGGGGGGGGGGATGATAAGTGAATAAAAAAAGAAAAAGACGTACGAAAAAGCACTGGTTGGAAACCCCGCGTCAGCCACATACGAGGACACACCAGGCAGAGCTGACGCGCCCACCAGAGTCGTGGAAAGCGAGCCAAAACTCGCCAGAACAGCCTGGATCACCATGTTTAGCACTTGTGAGAAGGAATTGACCGAGCGAGATGGCCTCACCGGGTCGTGAGGAGGACAGGAGGCAGTCGATGAAGCTGTTTACACCGTAGGGGTTTGTTGACCTGCATGGATGCCTTGGATGCCAGGCAGGAATATCAGGCAGGACACAGCACGTGGGTTGATGGCTCGCTGTGGTCAATGGATTGTGTTAATAGAATTTTTGTCTGATTTACCTTATAAATCATAAATTGAAGAGGGTTTAATATATGAGTGTACAGTGACACATTGTCGAATGATGGACAGTACAGTACTACCAAGTCCACAAGCCTAGATATGCAGGTTAGTAGATAGTGAGTGAGTGAAGACGAATACATTGTTTAAAATCCAGAAATTAATTAAACCATCTAGTTCTGCTAATACAGGTATTATTGAATTCTTTATAGTGGATGCCTGCGAGTAGATAAATACTCTGTATAGGCAAGGCACTAAAGCATCCTTCATCTAACAGGAAGATGCTTAAAAATATTATAAAGCATACATTGAGAGTTCAAGATGTCTAAAGAAATGTCATCTGTTCGCGGTGGACAGTCATGGCGTCATACGTTGCAGTCTGCAGACCACAACGAGATGCGAGGTTATACTTCTCAATATATAGAGATATAAGGTAGATACGTAGATATATGCATTGTCTTTGAATCCGTTTATTTTCAAAGTTCTATACTTCGTATTCAAACGAGTGTTGAAAAATGCCTGTTCTTCCATCATTGGAGAATTCCTCCTTCGACGCGGACATCCGCGACCGGCATCTCATCTACGACTATGCAGCGCACGACGCGGCGGGGAACCCAGAGAAATGGCGGTACGAAATGTGGTTCTTCAACGAGGATCGCATCGTGTACGCCATTCACGGCGGGCCGATGGCCGGGCGCCGTAACTTCCAGACGGCCACGTACCAGTGCGTCCGGCCCGGCGAGCTGTGGCAGTGCAGCTGGCTCGAGGAGACGGGCACCATCTGCTCGATGGTGTACGATATCCCTAACGGGCGGATCAGCACCTTGATTGGCTTCTCCAAGGGCCACTGGGAGAATGCAGAGATGGCACACGGCGACAAGCGCAACCCGGCCGATTTCGAGCGGTGGCGAGGGTTGGCGAAACTCGGTGTCCAAACCGACCGGCATATGCTCAGCGAGCAGGCGGAAATCCTGCAGGATTTCCGGGGACCGGGGGATTTGAAACCCATTGATATGAGTTGGCCGACTTTGTAGCGGCCTTGGTCCTGTGGATGTATCTGGTCCGCCAGATTAATCATCGATGTATTTTTATCGTGATGATGCTAGACTGCTCAGTTAGAATGAGCAATGCCACGGAGCTTTGCAGTAGCACGGAGTATCAGGGTTCCGTGCGAGTCGCGGCGTTGGATCAGGGGTCGATTATTTGTTGGAAATGAAAAGTCCTGTCTGGCCGGAAAATGCTAAAAATCCATGAGCCGTTTGTTTTTGAACTTGTCGATAGCAACTTCTGAATGGTTTAACCGCCGCCAAAGCCTGCGGGCGCCGGATGGCCGCCTCTCCCCGATGGGGCTTTCAGACAGACCAACTCGATCTGGATATCGCTTTCTGTGATTTCGGGCTGGTCACCGAAGCTGGGACACCGGCTGATGAAGGCCACGGCAACCTGCTGTGCCTGCTGACTGGCTGTCATGTTGCTCAGAAACCAAGTCTTCCAGGGGGTGATGCTGCTTCCAGGCGTCTCGACGGTGACGGCTTGATCGGTGACGGTTTCCTGGGCAAATGCTGAAGAGTCAGTAAAACACTCAACACACCATAGAGCAAAAAAAAAAATAATAATAAAGTGAACGTGGAAGGCATACAATTGGCGGGGATGGCCTGGACCTGGAACATCGAATGGGGACATCCAGCGACCGGCGAGGATGAAGAGAGGAACTGGTCCAGCACAGTCGACAGAGGGTTCTGGTAGTATTGTCCCGAGGTGAAGAGGGTGAACATATTAGCCTGGATGGCCGCCTTAAGGTTGCTCGAGCACTCAGGTCCCCACACGCCATCACAGCCATTGTTCGGTCCCCAGGGCTGCCCTGTCAAGTTGCCGACGCGTAGGGCGACCTCGGAGGTACGGTTGGCATCGATGGCCGAGGGGGCGAGGTAGTTGGAAGAATATCGGAGCCAGTAGCTGGCTTTGGTCATGGGCACGCCGTTGCTCTGGGAGGTCGCGTCGAAGCCATAGTAGAAGGTCACCGGGTCTGGGAAGAGCGGCTCAAAACCCACCGAGACGGCGGTCTGAGCGAGAGGATCGATACAAGTGGCATCCCAGAAAGAACAGATCTGAGCCGACACGCCCGTCACAATGGGAGCGAGAAAGACAGCGAGCAGCAGCCTGAGCAGAGAGCGACCGACCGATCGTCCCCGGGCGGACATGGTCGGCAATGTCCGTCCTCTGCTAGCAACACGGCGAGGAAACGGATCAAAAGGTGAACACGAAGGCAGCCGGTAGCATAGTACTTCAATGGATTTATCCTTATAGAGAAAAAAAGAGCGTTGAGAAAAAAAAAAAGACGACGACGGGAAGTATGCGGTATAATAACGTAGTGAGGGTGTGGACAAGGACGAGGTGAGGAGACAAAAAGAAATGGGGGGCCGGATCCCAAGGACGGCTGAAGGTGGATTCCAGGGACTTTTAAGCAACCCCCCGCAGGGTCTAGCGCAGTTGGCAACCCAGGGGCCTCGCCCGTGTGTTTGTGTTTCTGGTTTTTCGCAAGGTTGGCCCAGGCGGGTTAGCTCCGACTATATAGGAGTACGGAGTTCGGAGTACGGAGTACGGTACGAGTACAAATATGTAGTATATTGTCTGAATGGAAAATTAAATTAGATGAGTAGATATTAGTAGTCTTACCTATTATACTGGCAAAGGTATACTCCATAACTAGGGTATGTACTTAATTGAAAACAACCCGAACGGCTTTTGATCTGTTCGCCGTGCCAGGGTCAAACAGGCATTTTTACTGGGTCTTGGTGGGTTCTCAATCGCGTGTCTGATTGGCTGCAAGTCGCGTCCAACCGTGGTCAGGATGTGCGCTCGGCCCAATTGGGCAAATTCAGGGTCCTACCATGGATGGCCTGAAGGAGTTAGTCCGACACCACGGCTAGACCTATTCGGGTGCTCTATGCCAAATCCATCGCCTGTGATGTCAGTTTACAGCACTAGTTGGTAGCAAGTGGACTACCTAGTACTTATAATTAGTTGGCAGGTACCTATCTGGAAAAAGAGTCGGGTCAATTAATTACTGCAAGACAGATATATTAGCTATTTGTAATAAAAAAAGAAGGAAAATAAATGACTCTGTCCTTGTTTGGAATTTGTGTCTTAGAATATCGAGGTCCCTAGCCGTAAAACCAGACACGGAAGCCGTCCGATTCTTATCCGCCACTGTTCGGTTGGACCCTGAAGGGGGGGGGGGATTCTAGCTCATTTTACTTATCGTTCGGTTGCCGGTATGAGCCTAGCACAAATGTACAGAGTAGTATCAAATTGCTCTCCGTACTCCTTTGTGTAGCGTTCAATGATCATGTGGATGAAGATACGAGGTTCCGAGCTGACCGATAGATACCTGATACTTATCCTCTAGGCCATCGTCGTATCTGCACCAAGCTACAGGATCACTGTGCAACCAGTAGGCAGCAAGGCCTAGCAGTAAATATTTATCATCATATTTATCATTTGTACAGAGTAAAAAGATTCAGAAAGAACCCCTAAACCACCGACAGTCACTGAAATTTAGGTAAAATAAGATGCTGACGGCGATCAGGAGGAAACAGAAAGCGGAATAGCCTCGTGGAACGCGAGCTCTAGCAAGTGCCATATGCGGTTAGGCCAGTCTGAGTGGTGACTCTCGCTGTCAATGCCTGACGATCCTTGTATTGCGAGTACGATCCTCATTATACCTAGGCATTCCTAGTGTTTACTATTAGGCGGAATCTCTATCCCCTTGGCAATCAGCCTAGCCTCCATCACATCAGCCCGTGTCTTCAGAATGGCCATAATCTCCTGAATCCCCCTCATCAAACGATTTATCCTCTCCTTCTCACGCCGTACATTCTCGTTGCTGATGGCACCCACCTTCTGTAGAGTCCGTACCTCTGCGTATTCACTCGGAGTCAGTCCGGAGAGCGGATCAAGTTTCGCCTGTTTCTCTGCCGTGAGCACCCTTCTCACGGCTTTGACGAGGGGTAACAGCTCCGGCAGATTGTAAGTCAACCATGCCGCGTGCTCCGGTGTAGCTCCCTGGTGGTTCCATGTGATATCCATCGCTTCGGCGCGCTGGGTGAATGTCTTGAGACTGTGGGCTCCATTCGGGATCGCCGCGCGGTTCTTCTCCCAGTCAAAGGGTGGAGGGGTATATGGCGGGTTTGTCTGTTTTGTTGGTGTAGTCGCAGTAGCGTGAGAAGAGAGACTATTGTATCCCCTCCACATCTCGTACATTTCTAGTTCCATGGGTTTCATCTGTGACATGGCGATCGTCTCGGCATCACGGCGTGGAGAGCAGAACTGGAATCCCGTTCGCTGCGCGATGTTCTCTCCATTTTCGATGGCGGTAGCGATAGCGACCATCTTGGAAGCAGTAGTTTCAAGGTCGTCCGTGCGTGAGAGAAGAGGGAGAATGTTGTCTTCTTCTCTCTTTCTCTTATTTCTTTTCTCTTCCATGACGACGAGAGTGGTGGTTGATAGAGTGGAACTGGGGTGGATGGAGTGGAGGAATAAAATTACTGCGCAGGGGTATCAAAGAAGAATTTCATATGCAAGTGAATGAAAAAGTACTACATGGCTGCGACAATCAATCACTAATAGTAGAAATACGACCACGAGTATGATATACTGAGACTTTAATCTGGAGTGTTGTTGGAATCCTCAGTATAAAAGGGTATTATTAGTCTTTAATTCTATTATACTATACCTCTAATTAAAAAGCTATCAAAATGCTCAAGCTATTCCCCTCTATTAAGATGAAATATCAAAAGTAGACATGGTTATCCCTGTATATATGATTAGACCATTATTAGAGAGTCTGGCATATGGTGGAGACCAATCGACCAAATATGAGCCCACACTTGATGGTATCTCTACTGATATTTATGTCAAGGCGTGGCTATTGACAAGATGTTCAATACATTCCAATCACTACCTAGGTATACTACTGCTATCTACTCTACATGTCTGTTTCTACTCCTGCCACTACTGTTAAGGTACCTCTATAAACAACCACTAACTATAGGTACTTGAGAATTCTGCTAATATATTTTGTTGGCCTAGCAGGCCTGGAAAAGGGAAGAGATGGCTGATGGTTGCTATTACTGCTACGGCTCGGACGCGAAGCAGGTGGTTATGCGGTACAGCCGCGCCAAATAAGGCGACGCTAAGCCTAATCAGGCACACACCTCTGACACACCCCCCATTGCCGAGCACCTATCTAGACTAGCTAACCTCTTATTTAATATTAATTAAAGTATGTAACAGTAGAAAAAAAAAAAAAAGGGAGAATTATTTACTTATTAATTATTAATTATTCCTTATCTAATTTATTCCTAATGTGGGTTAGCATTGCCACTTTCTAAAGATTAACTAGTTCTTTAAATATAATGTGATATCGCAAGTGAGTGATATCATGAACTCCTATGTGGCCATGAGCGGGATCACCTTAGCGGAATGCTAAGGTGCCCACTCACCAACAATATAAGATCTTCTAACCCTAGTAGAGCAGTTATATAGAGTTTTCACTCTATACTAGGGATTAATTAATTTTATAGAGTTTTATTGCCACTAGGTTACTTAGCTTTTAATAAGCTAAGGGGAGGTATATAGATACCTTCCCTCTAACTTATAGTAGCAATAGAATAGAGATTTCTAGAGGAATTAGCTTTTAAATATTATATCTAGTAGTATATTATATTAGGGGTTAGCCCCTATATTAACCCCAATAGACTACCACACTATAGACAACATTTAAGGATTAATAGGATTTAAAAGCTAGATAAAAGGGATAAAAGATCCCCTAAGTAAAGAAAGAAAAATTATTAAGCATCTTTACTAAAGGAACTAAGTAAATAAAAGACCTAATCTTTTACTATAAGTTAATAATAAATCTTATTAATAATATATAGAACCACCTATCACCTAAGGCATTTAAAATCCTCTTAATAATTATAACTATTAGAGTAGATGAAATAGACATTTGCCCCCTCTTAAGACACCTAGAGTAAATACTTTAAGATAAAAGAGGCTAGATAAATTATCTAGTCTAGGAATTAAAGACTACTCGCGTGCAGGTGGCCTAGCTCTAAAATAACCTCTATTAGATAACTACTAGATAGCTAGGCCCCTAGAATAGCCCCTAAGCAGCTGCTATTAAAACTAGCCATTAGGAGTTAACTAATAATTCTACTAATTAAGGTAGACGCCCCTACTAAAAGATCTTAGAACTTAATTAAATCCCTAAATATATAAGTAAGTATTAAGATAAGGGCGCCTAAAAATGGCTACAGTAAGTAGATAAATACTTCTAGAATAAAGAAGTCCTATATAGGAAATTTATAATTAATAGGGAGAAGGTCCTGGTGGCGAAATAGAAGCTTAATAATAAGGTATATAAGTAATAGAGATATTTATAGAGCTCTATTAATAATAAGCTCTATACCCCTATTAAGATTATAGTAGAATTTAAGAAATAGATTACTAATAACTATACTAAATACCTTAATAAGGAACACCACTAGGAGGCGTATAAGAACCTTATCTAGGGAAAATAACCTATTTAGGTATATACCCATAAACTAGTAGAGGTCATAAATTAGATTAACCCTCTATTAGTAAAAAATATACTTATCTAATAATTTATTATAGGCAGCTAGAAACAACTCTAAGGATAATAAGTATATAAATTTAATAAACTAACCACCTTAGCTAGGGTTATTATAAAATTTACTCTCTATAAAAAAGAAGCTGTTACTATATAATATATCTATAGGCTAATAGGAGCATTAGATGCTATAGATATTAATATTCTAAGATAATTATATACCCTACCTAGGAGGCCTATCCTTATAAACTAATATATTCTATACCCCTAATAATCTCTCACCCGCATAAAGGGGCTCTACTTTATATATAGGAAACCTAGATATTATATAAAGGATTATTAATTAAGTAAAGTCCTAATAACCACCTCTATAATAAAGGCCCTAAGAGAGGGAAATAGAGTTAACTACTAGAATTAGAAGCACTAGCAGCATAAATACTTAAGGCTTCTATAGTCCCTAATATTAATCTCCTTAATGCTCTAGACCCTTAAGGGGTACTACCCCTATAAAGAAAATAAAAACTAAAAACCTAAATAATGCTAGTATAAATTAATGCCCTAGGTGAAGGGCTGCTAATTTTTAGAGGAGAAATTAGTATAGGAGAATAAGGGAAGAGGAAGGTTAAATATATAATTAATAATAAAGTATTTAATAACTTTATAAGTAGTAGAGTACTTTAAAAACTCACCTATACCTTACCCTAATAAAGTGATAAAGGTATATAGCTAGATATAATACTACTAAATAGTGACTATATTCTAGCTATATACTAAGTATATCTCCTACTACATCTCAGCAGATAGATAAGAATAACCCCTATCTAAATTATTAATAACCTTAAATATAATATTATCTTAGGATAGATATAGCTAAAGGCTATTAACCTTATTATTAAATAGTTAGAATTAAGGATAGTCCTCTAGGACCACCAGGGCGAATAGTTCTCTATACTTTTAAAGGATATTAAATAATAGGTTATAATTATACTATATATTAATATAATCTTAGTATAATATATATTATATATACTATATAAGATAAACTTAAAAGGTGTCCTCTATTTCCTCTAATAAACTACTAAGCTTATAGATGGGTATAAGCTATATATAAATCCTAGAGTAGAGGTAGTCCTCTAGAAATATAATATCTTCTACTAAGAACTTATAGCGGCCCTCTTACCTAAGTAAGATATTATATATAATATTAATATAAGTAATGCCATGCCCATTAATATTAGCCCTTTCTCTCTCTTATAAGAAAAACTTAAAGAACTAATTTAATAATTAGAGGACCTAAAGTAAAAGGGGCTTATTTAACCCTCTACTAGCCCCTAGGGCTTCCTAGTGGTGTTTATCTATAAGGTGATAAGGGAATAGTAAATATATATTAACTATTAGGCGCTAAATAACTTAATAGTTAAGAACAGCTACCCACTACCCTAGATTTAAGAGTTATTAGATATATTAAGTAGAAGCTAGGTAATATTAAAGATTAACCTTCTATTAAGATATTAATAAGTATAAATAAGGAGCAGCTTAATTAAGAAAATAGTATTTAATATAATATTTAATAAATTTAAATTTTTGGCTATACTATTTAGTCTCTGCAATATACTAGTAATATTCTAGATAATAATAAATTATATCTTAAGGAAGTATATTAGCTACTTTATAGTGATATACCTTAATAATATTCTTATCTTCTCTAAGAATATTAATAAGTACTGCTAATACCTTAATCTAGTCCTTATTACCCTAAAAGAGTATTAACTATATACTAAGGTGTCAAAATATAAGTTTGCTATAAAGAAACTAGAGTTTTATAGATATATTATTAAAAGAGGCTAGATATCACCTATGCCTAAAAAAGTTAAAGTAGTATTAAACTAGCTAAGGCCTCAGAATATCTATAAGGTTCACTAATTCCTAGAATTAGCTACTTATTATTAATAATTTATATAGGGGTTTATATATATTATTATGCCTCTATATAACCTACTAAAGGAATTAGACGCCGAATTGCGCATAAAAAAGTTTTAACTTATTATATAGACTATATTATATAAGGCTGCCTTTTAAGTGGTAAAGGAAGCCCTAATAACCACCCTAGTACTCTATTTACTAGATTATAAGAAGGAGTTCTATATTAAGATAGATATCTCTAAGTAGGCTATTAGTATAGTCCTTCTATAAATAGTAGAAGATAGTGCTAACCACCCTATTATATTTAATAGATAAAAGTTATCTTTAATAGAGTAAAACTACTTAATATAAGAGAAAGAGCTGCTTATAATAAAAGAGGTGCTATAAATTTAGGACTACTATATTAAAAATGGCACTATTATAACTATTATTATAGATTATAAGAGCTTATAGTATCTATTAATAATAAAGATATACTCTAAGAGACTTATATAGTAAATTAATAAGTTTAGTAGATATAGTCTAAAGATTTACTACTAAAAAGAGACTAAAGTAATTATCCTTAACACTATTAGTCACTAACCTAACTTTATTAAAGATAGGCCTAGAAATAGGGTGGAGGATATAGTCTAATAAGAATGGCAATAAATATTTATAGCCTCCCTATTAGCACTTTAAGGCCACTTAGAGGAGGAGTAGCTAAAAAGTATAGTAATATACCTAGTAATAGGTAAAGCACCTATATATTAGGGTCTTTAATATATAATTAAAAAGATGGCTCCTGACTTTCACCTAATAAGAGAGAATAATAATAAGCTAAAGTACATCTATAATAACTATAAAGTATTATATCTCTTAGTCTCTTTTTATACTAACTTTATTAAGTAAATATATAATAAATTTAGATACCTTAAATACCTAGGACTTATAGGCGTCATTTAGCCCTAGGGATAGTGGCTAATAATATAGACTAATATTAAATAACGCGTCTAAGACTGCCCTACATGTTAGGTATTATAAGGCTTATAGAAGGACCTTTAATATAGATGCCTTAGCCTACTAATAATAGCCCTACTATTTAAAAGGTGGGCTATTAACCTAATTAGACCCCTACCACTAATTCCTAATAGTAATTAATAGATTATTATAGTAATTAAGTATATAATAGGTTGGCTGGTGGCCCGCGTAGTCCTAAAAGGCATAGTAGAGATAATCACTAAATTCCTATATAATAAAATCTTTATAAATTATAGCGCCCCTTATAAACTCTTATTAGATAATAGACTAAACTTACTGGTGGCAGTGGTCTAATACTATCTAAAGATCCTATAAATAAGATACTAGATAATAATGCTATATTACCTATAAATAAATAGTAAGATTAAGAACCTTAATAGCCTCCTAGGCTAAATACTTATAAAGTATATTATAAGAAAACTAATAAAGATCTAGGATAAATACCTCCTATAGGCCCTTTTTGCCATATATATATAAACTTATATAATAATAGGAAAAAGCCCCTTCTACCTCCTATATAGTATTAACCCCTATATCTTAAGTAATAATAATAAGGGATCAGCAAATGACAACCTTATAGAGGTAGAGGAATAACTCTAGTATATTAACTATACTTAATTACTAGTAAATAAGCTACTATTAAATTATATAATAAAAATAAAGATGATATATAATAGCCTGGTGGTGAAAATAGACTTTAAAAAAAATGACTAGGTACTAATTAGGAATAAATTACTAAAAAAGCTAGAGAGTAAGTGGTTTAGTCTATATAGGGTGCTAAAGGTGCACCCCCTAGGTATATATGCCCTTAGAGAACCTAATAGATAAGTACTATAGAACCTAATTAATAGTTAGTAATTAATTGCCACTAAGGTAGATAAACTAAACTAACTATAGATATTAGTAGTAATGCAATAGGTGCTGTGCTGATAAGGTATTATACTATAGCACCTAATTAAGATAAGGAAAATCCTAGAGGAATAAGAACTACTACCACTCTTCTATAGGGAGCTATTAATAATAATAAAGAAAGAGTAAGAAGTAGTAGAGAGACAATGGGCAATAGAATACTTAAGGGAATACTTAAAGATAAGGGGGGAAGAGGTTAGTAAGGATATTAATAATAATACTATTATAAAGTATATAATTAAAAAAGCTTAATAGAAGGTATAATAAAAGAAGTAAAACCCCCTAATAAAGATAGCAACCTAATAATAAAGAGACTAATAGAGAAAGATATTAATCTCCTTAGAAAGCACCTCTAAATAGGAGGTACTTAAGAAAATAATATCTAATAATAATATATCTAAAGATAACTATAGTAATAATAATAATTAAAAGACTAACCCTAGATTATAGGATGCTAACGCCTAGAACAGCATCAACTTTAATAGATTATTTATAATAGTTATCTAAATAATTATAAGATGAGGTAAGAAGGTAAAAATAAAAAAAGAGAAAAGCCTATATCTAATTATATAAATAAGGGGTAAAGAGATCACCCCTTAAAGAGCACTAAAAGATACTAAGAAAGAATTTATTATAGAGTTTACTAAAAGAAAAAAGACTAGCTATAAAGAGCTAATAATAATACCCTAGGATATAGATGCTAATTACTCCTTATAATAATACTTCTTTATATATAGAAAATACTCCCTTTATAGATCCTCCTCTTCCTCTTTCTTTACGGCAGCAGCGGCAGCAATTAATACACCCTTATAAGCCTTAAGGGCGGCCACTCATTAATATATATTAGTAATAGTCTAATAAATCTTTAGTAAATTATTAATATCAGCATTTAATAAGGGGAATAAAATAATAGAGAGAGTATTATTATAATTAATAAATTAGAAGAAACTATTAATTAAACCCTTTTAATAAGCATCTATAGCCTCCTTAACCTTCTAACCTATAAAGTTAGAATGATAAATTGGGAACTCCCTAAAATAACGCGCCATATCCTTATAGGAAATAGTTAAATACTGGAGCGACACCTTTAGGGGAGTAGAACCTAGGATAGTTTAATAAGGAGTTAATTAAGCCCCCTCTATAGCTAGGATAATAAGAGTACTTAATTATAAGCTAGCTAAAGTGGCGCCAGCACTAGTAGTAGATAATAGGTTTAATAAGGCTAAAAGGATAGTAGAAAGCATAGTAGCTAATATTAGATTAATAGTAGGAGTAGTAAAAGTAATAAGAGTAATAAAAGTAGTAAGTAATAGAGTCTTCTTCTTCTTAACCTTCTTTCTCTTCTACTACTTCTTATACTTATTCTTCTTTCTTTACTCTTTATTATTATTATAGTTAATACCTATAATATATTAGCAACTGGCGATAAAAAGACCTAGGAGAAATAAATATAAGTTATAATTAGTACTCTTATTATAGAAGAGATAGTTTATATATACCTTAGTATAATAAATCTAATATTTATCTTTATTAAGCTCCTTAATAAGAGGTGTAATATAGGTAGTCTAGGGACTATTATTATAAGTATATTTTAAGTAAAGATTAGTTATTATAAGTCTCTACTTAAAAATAATGGCAGTAGAGAGCTTTAATATATAGCTTAGGACTAATATCTAGCCGCCCTAGGAGAAGTCCTAATATATATAAATAGTAAGGAATAAATAAATAAGCTTATAATTATTAAAGGAGGTTATATATGCCTCTAAGGGAAGTTTAGTTTTTATCACTATTAGCCATATCTTATCCTCTAGATTAATAAACTTATAGTAAGTAATGGGCGCTAGACCACTATAACTAGTAACCTACTTTAAATAATAAGAGCCTAATAGAGGCTAAGGGGGAGACTCCTTAATAGATAATAAAGGAGTCTTAAGAGGCACTAGATACTTAGCCTTTAATAATTAATAAGAATAATTAGATCTATAATAAGAATACTAGATAAGGGACTTAGAGTCCTTAAATTTATTATTAGAAGCTATTAATATAAGATAATTATAAAGAGTAATAATAGTAAGAGGGGGAGTAAAGGAGGAATCACTAATAGGCAGGTAAGAGGATATACCCTTTATTATAAATAAAGAGGTTATAAGGTTATTTAATAATAGTAATTATAAGTATACTCTATACCCTCACCTAGGACTAGGCGACCCCTCATTGGTTAGTGAGTAATTAATAAAGTAATTAAAGAATAAGTCTTTATTTACTAATTATAAGCCCTTATTAGACAGGATCTGTAAGTTGCCTATTAATAATAGATTTATCTTAATAAGGCCCTAAAGGGAGGATCAGGACTTTGCAGATAAAGTTCTAGTTAAGTAAGGAAGAATATAATATTATAAGTAAGTAATATTATAAACTCCTACATGGCTATAAATAGGATTACCTTAGTGGAATACTAAGGTGTCTACTCACTAATAATATAAAATCTTCTAACCCTAGTAGAGTAGTTATATAGAGTTTTTACTCTATACTAGGGATTAATTAATTCTATAGAGTTTTATCACTACTGGGTCGCTCAGCTTTTAATGAGCTAAGGGGAGGTATATAGATACCTTCCCTCTAACCTATGATAGCAATAGAATAGAGATTTCTAGAGGAATTAGCTTTTGAATATCACAATAATATACTTTACTTAATCTAGAGGCTTTATTAGGCTATTAGTAGGATTTATATAACTACTTATCTATTTAACCTTAATTAGTCTCTTATTAATTATATTATAAATAAAAAAGTAATAATTATTAATTTATTTAGTTATTATATTAAAACTATTCTTCTTAAGAATAT
>NW_019208932.1:0-65553 GCF_001890105.1 Penicilliopsis zonata CBS 506.65
TTATATCTACTATAAATATAATTTATAATTTATTATATTTAAGTATAAATTAATTATATCTATCCTAAATAATATAAATATTAATTAGTCTATTTATAAGTTATATATTTAGGTTATTTTAATATAATCCTTTCTCTTTTAATTACTTATATAATATAAGATTTATATAAAATCTTAAGATATAGATTATATCTTTAAGATCTAGGGAGGTCTAATATCTATTAGTTATTTTAAGATATATTATAATTATACTTACTCCCTTATATAGGCTATACTTTATATTAGTCTATAATATACTATTAACTAGTATATATATAGTAAATCTAGATTAGTTATTATAAATATATATACTTGCGCCTAAATCTAGGATATAGCTATTACTTAATATATATTCTATAATATTATTTATATTAAATAGTTCACCTACTTCTTATTAGGTATATATATTATCTATATTAATAGCTTAGCTTATTATAAAGCTTTTAGTTATATACTTATCTTTATTAGATTTAATATATATACTATAAATATTATATATTTAATAGGTGGCATTAATATTATATATCTCTCCTCTCTTTATATAGAGCTTATTTATCTTCTTATAGGCCCTATTTATAGTGCTTTTTAATATAAGGATTCTCTTCTCTACTTATTTAAATCTCTTTATAATAGTATTATCTAGTTTCTATCCTAGCTTCTAGATATACTTATTAATATATAGGTATATATTAAATAGATGTTATTTACTATATATATATTTATCTCTTTTCTTTAGTTTATAAGGGCCTTAAATCTAATTCTTATTAGCCTTTTTTTTAGCCTTCTTCTATCTATTTTTATTATATCCTTTATATATTATAAATACTATATCTATAGAGTTAATATACTTACTTAATTATATTATAAAATATTATTAAAAATCTACTAATAGTTTATTAATAATTATTACCTATAAGTCTTTATATTAAAGCTTTAACTCTATATTTAATATATAGCCTTTATAGAGTTAATTAATATAGCTTAAGAACTATAGTATTAACTATACCTTATTTATAATAGCTTTAATCCTTATATCTTTATAGTTATAGTATATAGATTCCTAGCTGTTTAACTATTTATTTAGATTAGTCTTTAATATATATTTATTATTAATATTTCTTTATTAATTTATTAGCTTAGCTTTATAGTGCATCTCTATTAGTGCTAAATATATTTATAACTACTTAATTATCCTCTTTATAGTGTTGTTATTAGTTATAATAATTAGGAGATTAGTCTATATAGACTAAAATATATAGTTTAAGATATAAAAGATCCTTATCTTTAACTATTTATATTCTTTTTACTTATAGTAATACTCTTTATTAGCTTTAGTATATATAATTAGTTAGTGTCCCTTTAGGTCCCTAGGTAATTATACCTCTTTATTATAATTTATAATATCTAGAGCTATTAGTAGCTCTAGTTTTATATTATTATCTAGATTAATATAATTCTAGATATTATATAAATCTATAATAATTTATAGGGCTTTATACTAAAGATGTTAGTCTATATTATTCTTTAATAAGACTAATATCTTTATATTATTTAATATCTTATCTAGAATACTTATTATCTTTAGCTTATTAGTGGTGCATTAATAGTCTATATATATAGTATAGATTTATAAATATTATTTTAGCTTAGTAATATTATTAATATAATAGTTCTATATCTTTAGCAGGTCTTTAAAGCTTATAAATAAATATAATAATAATTAAAAGTTAATTAGGCTTATAACTTTAATAAATCCTATATATATTTAGGGCTAATAGTATTATATTCCTATATAATTTATACCCCTAGGCCTATTTAATGTCAGTCAGGCCAGATATGCCTAGTGAATAAAAAATTAGAGTATAATGCTAACTACATTAGGCTTAGCTAGTCAGGTGATGGTGTAAATATATATGAATCATCCTGATTGGCAGCCTTAAGGTCATCCTTTTCTGCAACAAGATATTACATGTACTAGAAAAGTTTGGATTTCTTCAATGGCAGCGGAAGACCGCGATGAACCGCCTAATCACTGCACATATCTTGCTAGAAAAAGTTGCAGTTCTGCAGCTTGCTTCTGAAGTCTTATTGGATAGAGATTATCTCATCTGCGGCCGGATGGTGTAGTTGGTTATCACGTATCGTTAACACCGATAAGGTCCTGGGATCGAGCCCCAGTCTGGTCATTTTTTTTGGCATTCCATCCAATTTTTTTTCTGGGCCCAGCTGACTGTTTACCAAGAATGCTACCAAGCACAACCTACAATAGTCATTTAAAAAAAAACAATTTTAGCCCCAGTTCATATCCAGCATATCTTGCTGAGGCCCGGGCCGTGCCGATCATGCCGCGTGACAGTATTACCCCGCACCAGCGCCTGTATATAGATAAGTAGACCCCAACTGCTGGAAGACAGGACCTTAGGCAGTTCATTTCACTCTAGGCGGGTTGAAAGTATCTGCTTAGGATTTACTTACCATCCATAATCATATCTTTTAGTTTCCGTGAAAGCTCTCCATCGGGAACCCCTTATAATCATAATCTATTATGCCTACCAATATTGACCCCGACGCCCTTGTCAAGGCAGGGGCCTTCACCAAGAAGTTCTACCGGGACATTTACCCCGCCATCGACCCTACAGACCCTGCGCTCTCCCAGGCGGGCAAGGTGGTGGTTATCACAGGCGCGAGCAGAGGTCTCGGCCGGTCTGTAGGTTCGAGGATTTATCTTGAGAAACAGAAAAAAAGTGGCTCATCATTACATAGGCATTTGCCGCCGCCTTTGCCCGCGCGGGTGCTGACGCTATCATCCTCCTTGGCCGGTCCGTATCTGATCTGGCTGAGACGGCGGCTCTCGTCACTCAGATCAACCCACGGACGAAGGTCTTCACAGCCTCAACTGACGTGACCGATGCAGCCGTCGTGGATCGGGTGTTTCAAGAGATCGTGACCAGGTTCGGAGTGCCGCACGTCTTGATAAACAACGCCGGCACGTTGGAGTCGCTGAACTCCATTATTGATTCTGATGTGGACAATTGGTGGGCCACACAGGTATTTCTTTTCTTTTTATTCCCTTTCTCCCACGTCTTCTTTGCAGAGGACCGAGCGATATCTAGGAAACCAACGTTAAGGGAGTGTTCGTGGTCACCAAAACCTTCCTTAAACACCAGCCCAGCCCCCAGGCTGTCATTCTTAATCTGGTTTCGTCGGCTGCTCAGGCGCGGCCGCCAGAGATGAGCAGCTATTCAATGAGCAAGATTGCAATCGCCAAGTTCACAGAGTTTCTGCACATGGAACACCCACAGATCACCTCTATAGGGCTTGATCCAGGTATTATCCCGACCGAGATGGCTGTCCGCGTGCCCTTTCAGGCGCCGTTCATGAAGGACACGCATGAGCTAGTGGGGGGCACCGCAGTATGGCTTGCGAGTGGCGACAAACAGTACCTGTCCGGTCGATATATCTCGGCTAATTGGGACATGGAGGAGCTGCAGCATAGGAAAGACCAGTTTTCAGATGACCGGCTGCTGACATTTGCTTTGAAGGGTGACTTTGGTCATGGTCATGATCATGGCATCCAACAATATTTGATATAGAAAGCTTCCACGGATAAGATGGAAATGGACAATTACTCCTCCTGCGGTATCTTAGCTGGTGGATATCAGATAAAGTAGAGCTACTGTGGTGGATGGCTTGAAGTTGCGGCGGGTTAATATAACCCTCACTTAGCTTGTTCAATGTTTATTTGGCGATTTAATCACTAGGATTATTGAAATTCAGGAATGATGGGGATAATTCTGCAATGCTTCATACACCATTCATCCCAAGTATTGGTCAGTTCCACGGATTATTTTCCGCCTTTCTATGGAGCAAATAACATGATTTTAATCTTACAGTTGCCCACAATAGATGAAAACGTGGTAGGTCTAGAAATGCTTCGTGGCAACGCTATTTCAGGCATGTAACATGCCTGCTACTATCAGCCAGGCTATGACAGCTTCACGGCTAGTTCCACGGTGCTTATGTTGACTCTGAGCTGGTTCGGCGCTTTATAAGTATAAACCCTAAACCCAAACCTTTTCTCGGCGAATGGAGAGAATGGCATGTGAGTCCAGAATCAATATGTCCCTATTACCAACCCAAGACTTACCATTCGCTATAGTCGGGCCAGTACTGCGAGGTGATTGGCGCCAATGCCAGCGCTACGGATAAGGCGATCAAGAGCGAGATAGTCACCACGCTTCTGGGCAGTTGGAACAAGGTGGCGATGCGGTATCTAGCGGATCATCGCGCCTTATTCAAGAATGAGCGCTGAATCACGCTCCATAATGACTGCATCTTTGACGGCGGGCCAGATGGTTATGATGGCGGCACCTTTGACACATTCGACACTACTAGCTGCCAGTTCTGGGTTGACTATACGCTCAAGGTGGCTGGTGAGAACGCTTTTGGCGGGGAGCTGTGCAACAACGCGGGCGATGCAACATATAACTGGTCAGATACTTCGGCGCTGTGTGACCCCGAGGGGCTGGCGACCTATATCAAGACCATGAAGATTGCGTATTTTGAATGTAGGTTCCTCTCTTCCCTGCTATTGACACTCTAGCCTCTCACGCCAGACCCCCTGGAGGAGCTGTTTGAAAATACCACGAATCCAACGACCGTGGAATGCATTGCAGAGATCCAGAGAGCTCTGTTGGAGTGGAACTAGACTTATAGCAATTTTGATGCGTTAATGGATGGATTCATGGGCAATATGTACTCTACTATAGTTGCTTGGGCGGAAAGTCTTGTTATTGAACGGATTGAAAGTTTGGCTAGGAATAGCTAGCAATGAACGACTTGCGATCTCCTTGCAATCCCCTGTAACCTTTGACCGAATACCTTCATCTCAGGCTCGCCTGTTTTATGGAGAGAATACAGTTCAGATGATCTTCTATATGTAGCTTATGATCTACACATCCGTCCATCCTGATGGACCACCCACTCTTCACTTCCCACTGCTGTTATGCCATAAAGTAGGCCCTGCGGGTCATATTTCTTCTTAATCGCCAGCAGGTCCGGATAATTGTCTCCATAAAATACCTGCTGAAAATCCGGCTGCTGAAAGTCTGCCTCATTCATATACGCACCCGAACCTGGGGTGGCGGCTTCAATAAGTGGCTGTACAATGCGAGTGATATTATCCTGCCGCTCCCACATATCTGCAAAAGGGAGAGTGAAGCTGTAATCATATGTTAGGGAGGCGGAGACGATTGCGTCTCGCCAGGCGGGGAGGACAGCATTATCGCCGCCGAACCGGGAGACGTCAAGCCCAACGCCAATGAATGTGACCCCGAGATCAATCATCGCACGAGAAATGCTACTGAAGCCAGCTATCGCAGATCGGGGGATCAACCGGCCGCCAAAGAGACTAACCCCGACCTGAATGTTTCCCTCCGGTAACGGACCCCAGTAGTGATTGTAATGGTCGTAGTAGCTGGAGAATTGAGTATAGTTGGGCTTCACCTCAATCCCTAGTGAGGCCACTGAATCGATAAAGGGCTGTAAAATAGCAGCCACTTCGCCAGCAGTCTTATTATAGACCGTAATCGCAGGGCTTTTGATATACCCGGCTCCAAAGTAATAGATGATCATCACCCCCTGGTCAACAATTCCAGGGAGGGCGTCATGAAACGCATCCACCACGGCATACATTGCATCGGTATCACTGTTCGGAGCGGTAATGGTGAACTCGGCTCCACTAACAGTCGCATCGGGGAATACCTTGGTTGTCATTGAGAGAACCACGCCGTAGTTGCCAGGCCCTCCACCACTCAAAGCCCAGAAGAGATCGACATTCCTTTCACGGGACGCAGTTATAAGGGTGCCATTGGGGAGTACCACCTCAAATGACAGTGTGTTATCCGCTGCCAGCCCATATATTGTACTGAGAGCCGAATGGCCTCCACCCTGCACATAACCACCCACAATACCCACACTGGGACACTCGCCCGTCAGAACGGAGAAGCCAGCATCGTACGCTGCCTTGAGTGCATCAAAGCCCTGTACACCGGCCCCGAACTTCATTGCCGGACCGGTGTAATAGCCCCCATCAGACCAGGAGAGAACTTCGGTCTCTTTTAAATGATGCGTCCAGACGGAGAGAGCTCCCGCACCGGTCGACCGGCCGTTATAATCGTGTCCTGTATTACGAATCACAAAACGGATATTGTGTTTCGTGGCGAACTGAAGGGCAGCAGTCACATCGCCAGGACCAGAAGCATTCACCGCATACTGGACATAATTACCTAGTCGACACGGTCGGGAGATGGGTTGCCATGGGTCACAGCTATCATTGGCAAAGAGGGGGGCCATGACAGAAGAAGAGGAATTGTAACTAACTTGTAGTTAGAAGCAATGGAGAAGCGATATAGAAAAGGTGATAAATACTCACTGAATAGTAGGTAATAACCACTCTGACCGTAGATATGCACACTCGGTCGCATTGTAGTCGGGACTATGGCACGGCGTCCCAATGGGAACAGTCGCTATCAGACGGCCATCCACTGTTGTGTTTAAGGCGGACCATTCTGACAGAGACGGCCAGCAATCGTCGCCGGGGAAACATTTGCAGTCTGTATTGGTCTTGACTGAGGAAGTAAGAGCTAGAGCAAGAAGAATAAGAGTAAAAAGCATAATTCATTAACACCGACCAGAGGAATACTGGATAACGGGAGATTAAAACAAAAGGAAAAGCAAAAGAGGAGTAATGATGTGAGAGGGCAGATCCCCCTTAAATAATCTAAGATCCGGACGATCAGCACAGGAGATTTGTCATCCATTACTTGAATGGATGTAGTTGTCTACATATTACTGTAGGAAAGAACATTTATCATGATTATATATTGAACTCTACATTTATTTTCCATGGAGCGTATTACTACATAACTCGGGAGTTTTCTTATCGTCTCATATTGGCCTTTTTCTAGTGATTCTAAGCTATCTTTTTGAGCTCCTGGGATCATAGCAGGCCAGAGCGTTGGCAAGGAATATTCTACAAGGATATTCATTGGGGCCTCCTAGGTTGTTAGCATAAGCTTTTGTCTTATGTCTATATTCTCTCTAAATATCTTATTTAATAGTGATGCAGGAATAGCTAAGCATCCGCTACTTGGTTATTTCCATAAATCTTCCATCTCTATAGTTCAACTTCTCTCACTTACCCCACACTCTAGTCCACCGATCTGTGTTTAACCTTGTGGACCCTCATTATTCAGTTCTTTTGACTTAATTTCAACCTAGTCTAATAAAAACCAATCCTTTTGCAGAGATATATATTGACTACGTCTCTTTTATACTACTCAACAAAGTTAGTTTATTATCATCACAAGGAAAAGAGTTTAGCTATGTCATATCAGCAGAACCATCGGCGAGTATACAGCCATCGATACAGACTGTTGGTGCATCTTCAGGCACTGATGACAATTGCACATGTTGAGATCTGGACAATAGACTAGTGCTAATATTATTGCAGAAGGTTTGTCCTTACTAAGGGCTATATGCGCCCTATACTAGTATTATAAGGTATTTTCATCTATTAGGTGAACTGTTGCTCCCTAGCCATAGGCGAATTGTATTTATGCCATTATACGCCTGATACGGCTGGCGATGATCAGCTGCAGGCCCGCGATCAACCACTTATAGAAGAGGCAGTTTAACATGCCATGCCGGGTTCAGAGTAACCTTTGATCGACCGTCAAGAGCATTAGTAAAGGTGCCACCAGCGCTAGATATGAACCAGAGGAGCCATATGAACATCGAGCTTTCATTGATAGAATTATATAGGGCTATATTGAATTAAATGCAGATAAGAAATATACATTAATTGAGCTTCGCGTAATTACGTCCAAGAAAAAGCAAATGCAAATAGGGCAAAGAATGTCATGACAATCTCCGAGCCAGAGTCCTTGGGATAATTTGTAAAGCTGATGAACAGCCTCATTAGTCCGCTGAACAACATCATATAGTTGTCAAGCTTCGGTCGTCGGCAGACATAGTTGATGCTGGAAACCCCTAATGCTAGATGAGAGATGAATGTGATCTGAGGAAGAAATTCATTCGCTGCATTGAATCAATCATCAAGTTCTTATATGGCTCAAAGCATGGGGCGTAATCACCTTGTGGTACATAATCCACGAAAAAAAGCGCGGTGTCCACGACCTGGCTGGCTTTTACAAACCCTGGCGGGATCAGCAAAGTGTATGGATTGAGAAAAGAAATAGGACATACAAAGGCTATAAGTTCCGATTTTCGATTCCTGCCAATCTTCGTCCTCATCCTCACGGATGCCTTGAAAAAGACACAAGCCCACATTCACTCCAAAAAGTTTTTCCAAGGACTCTCGTTTAGAAGCACACAGCTCAGAGCCTCGTCCAATCTCCCAGAGCTCAGCCTTTTGACTGGCAAATTCCCAGGTGGCACTGTGCTTGAATTTCAGTGTTCGAGCTATATAGCTGCGGACCTCGGCCGGAGTGGCAGACTGGGCAGGTAGCCTGGGCGACATTTTAGGAAGACAATGATAACAGAGAAGAAAAGGATTGAAAACAGAAGAGAAGTACTAGTCTTGAACTAATATATAGTCTACAAACATATCAAACCTGAGCGCCAGCTATTAGCCATGCTAGACTTGCTAACTGTTCAGATAGAGATTTGTGGCCAGATAATGGATTGAAGCGCATTGGCCAAAGATTTAACTGGATGTGGAGCAGCTATTTCTATTTGAAGCTAGCTTCCAGGCATCCATTTACAAAGTACTCCATAGTGATAAGTAACATCATTTTCATTTTTCGGATATATCTGTCTGATTGGTGGAACTGACTATAAAATTAGACTTTCAATCAGTATTGTTCTAAGTCTTTCAAGTATGTACTTGGTATACTGTATATTATGCTTTTTAGTTCTTTTCGCTAGGTAGAACTTACAAATGACAGGAAGTTAGCCTATTCATAATTAGTTAGTCAGTATGGAGTACAGATACTAACCAGTTAGCGGTTAGGCAATCAATTAGGGCAGGACTTATGAATCCTTCAACCAGCATACAGAGTAAAAGACCTATCCCATTAATAAATTCTACCCACTTTTTTCAGTCGTTTATAGCGCTAAAAGCGTCGTATACTCTGTCCTTTTCAGGGAATTGGCCAGCAGCGTCCCTGGGATGGTACAGAGCAGCTGGAGTAGAAAACACCGGGACCAGGTGGCGGATGGGAATAGCAGCAGACCAAACAAACAGACGCGTCTAAGACGGAAAAGAAGCGATAGAAGAGGAGCACGCATGACAAATGGAATTAGTCAAGTTTTCCTAGGGCAATGACAGGTATTTGTGCTATGTTTTGTGCTATTTTTTATTTTTAATGTATCAATGTTAGAGTCCTAGATATTCTAAGAGGCTACTATACTAGGACTAAACATAGCAAGGAAAAAGGTCCTTCGGAATTAGTATCTAGACATACTGAATGTAGTCAATCTTCATAACGAAAGATGCTTCTTATTCTTGCCCAGTATAGGGAGCGAGTCAATTTTACCTATTCTATCTGCCTCCGAGGGCAATAGCCAGACCAGGACATTTTGTTGGTACTTATGACCGTATCAGAAGGGGTTGATATCTGATTTTGCATTTACAAGCCTTAAGCCGTTGTTTTTAGGAAAATTATCCTTAGTGGATAAGCATGGCTACTAGTTCTGTGCTATGATTGTGGTTCATCACCTTGTACAAAGATATTCATGAGGGAATTGCCCAGCTTATCCAAGGAAAATGCAGATAAAAGCCAGCATACCCAGTATCCGCTAGACCAACGGAACATCTGCCAAGGATAGTACAGGGCACCTCATCCCCAATCAATATACTCTATCCCGTCTTTTTCATGTTGTCCCACATGCGGGGTAAGGGTTTTTGCCTGGCACCGTATGACTTTTCAATATTCAGGAAAATAGTTAGATATTCTATTATGTAAAGTGATACTGGGATAAACTGAGCTAAATAAGGATGGGCCAATGATGGATAGAGTGAGACAATGTCTATTGAAGCTTTCTCTTGGCTGCCTGTTCCATCTTGGCAAATATATTAGGTATATTTTGGCCATATTTCATATACAAAATATTGAAAGACGGCTACATGAGATAAGCAAAACAGGCAGTATTATTTTTATTCATTAATTAAATACTAGATAATAAATGATAACATGTGAAGTATGATTATATATATAAAACTATCTACGGCAATGATTTAAATGAATCATGAGTTGGTCACCTGATCCTGCAAGGGCTTCGTCAAGTGAAATCCGATATTAGCCCGCTCCCAGTCACAACAGCTACATACTTGTATATAAGTAGGCATTTTTGGTAAAAAAAGCTTCAGGAAGCTACAACATATCTTACACCACATTTCCCCCGGTTTCTTGCACGTCTAAAGCTACCATTCTCTCTATATCATGAAGACTGGCATTCTCGCTCTCTCCCTCGGCCTCCTGGCCAGCCAAGTGCTTGCCTGTGCCACGCTTGGCGAAACCTGTAGCGAAGGCGCCAAAAAGAGATGTGTGTGTGATGAGGGCTACCTGGTATCTTCTATAGATTCCTCTTGACATATATCATAGTAACAGTTTAGGCCATCTGCGAGGCAGTTGTAGATGGGGAATATGTGGAGTATATTTGGATCAGGGGAAAGAACTGTCCAGTGCCGGCTGATGGGGGGGTGCAGTGCGAGAATGGTGCCTGCACCTCTTAACTACTCTAGTTATGTGGCTATAGCTCACTAATACTATAGTTAAAAGAGTAAATTTATTCATTGAATCAAATATTCTCATCTTCTATTCACTGGACTGATGATAATGCCAACTAGCTTGGCTGTGGCAGTTTCAAAAGACTCGACGGAGCCGACCAAAATTGAATCCAGCATATCAGGAGAGAGTGACTAATTATAATGGTATAGTAGTCACTTCCTGATATCCTTCACTACTTTCTAGCCCCTATCGCCCTCTTCATACTAAGTTTAATTGAGCTATATAGCTGTATTTAAACTAGCACATTTTCTGTTGTGTCTGCTATAGTTTACTAGAAGTATGACCACCTGCCTATACCAGGTTAAATAGCAATACAAATCCATGCATGTACGTAAATTGGACTCACTGATCAGCAGGAAGATATAGAGGGCGAATATATAATCATGGGATAATAGAATATAATATGATTAGGACCAGTATCTAATTCATTATTGTTCCATGGTTGAGTCATGACATCTACATGATCTAATATATACTACCCTCCTATTACTATATGTTGAATTGTTAAAAATGCATTCCCAGAATTACAGAAGTTAAGATGGTTGAATTCGAGAAGCGATTTCCCCCTTGCTCCTATTTCCCTAATGGCACACTCTTTAAGAGGCGCGAGGGCCAGGCAGTACAAATCCAGGCCTACACAGTCCACCTCACAACAGTCCTAAAGGAGTACTGCAGCGAAGCCACAGATAATTATAACGTTGTCTTTGAGGGCTGCATCACTGCCGGGCCGGATCGGACTGGGCAGGCTGTTATTGTCAAGTTTAGCTATGAGTACGTCCGTATACAACCATCTGGTATCAAACAGCTACTCACTATATTGAAGACTCATCCATCAACGCTGGACAAGTGTTGGTCAGGAATGGCTGCGATCCAATGCCAAGGAGCGGTTTCGTAATGAGTGTCAAGCAATGATCCAGTGCGCAGACTCGGGCACTTTGCCCCGGTATATTGCACATGAGGAGCAGATACAGGGTGGGCCTCAGGATCTAAACCCCGGTGCATCGGTATTTATTATCCTGCGTTTAAAGATGCAGGGTGAGCAGCTCTTGCCAGAATATCGGCGGTTTAAACCATTGAAACTGTCACGGAAGGAGATGCAGTCTATCAGAAAGCAAGTTCTTGAGGCACATGAGTAGGCTTTCTTGATTGTGTTACTTTTCTATTTCAGTCCTGATTATACAGGTCCTGGCGTCAGCTTGGTTGGTATGGATGCCCGGATATAAGTGATATCTTCTATCACCAAGAGAGCGGAAAAGTGTAAGCATCCCTTATTTACTGGGTTATTCTTTGGGTTGTGAATGACTAACAGTGCTACTTGATTAATAGTTTTTTCCTTGGGCTGAGCTCAATGTCCTGGGACCAAAGGATCATAGACAAACCTCCGATTGACTCGGATTCATACGAATTGACACTCAGCAACCTACCAGAGGAATGGGACGAGAATGAGTGGGACGAGGAGGAGGATGAAGAGGTGACGAATCAGAGAGAGAGGAATGCACAAATGGCAGTTGATATGGACCGCAGTCAGGTGGCTGGGGAAAAGTGAATGGCTCAATAGGCCTCGAAGATTGCGTAGCTCTTTTATCCACAGCAAGTATCTCTCATCACCAAGGTCTAATAAGAATCCCTATCTTTGCTCATATGATTACCTATCCTTCTATCTAAATTACCTCAATTGAGAGACTTCAAAATGGCCACCTTAGTTTCTAACCAGGAGCGTGAAGCTATCTGGTCAAAGCTGCCTACTCTTCGAGTAGGTGGGAAATGTTTGACCAAAGCGTCAAGACAGGACAAGTGCAAGCTTCACAAGTCACAAGTCACAGAGTGGCCAAACTTTGCCCAGGCAGTGAGACAGTATACCAGTCGTCCCAATGTACTAGGCCAGGGCCCTCCTACCAGCCACAGCCAAGCTTCAATCTAGCCAGAGATTTATCCTATTGCTAACGAGGCAGGCTTGACTGGAAGGTGGGTGAACAATGTCGCCGTCGTGGTCAATACCATCACAGGCCAGTTGGGGCTCCCGGAATTTTCTGATTACCAGCTTGGGAAAGATGAGCCTAAGGACTGCAGCATTGGGGCGTACCCCGACATCATCCTTCTTGAAAGGGGGTCGAAGACTGTGATGGTTGGGGAATTCAAAACCCCGTGGACAACTAGACTTTGCAATCCCAACGCGGAAGATTTTGAGAAACTATGGGGTATGTCAATAACACTTGCAAGATCTCTCTCAGTTCACTCCTAATGAGACAACAGGACAAATCACATCTTACATGGATAGGTGCCATTGCCGCTATGGGATCCTATCTACGTACAATGAGACCATATGTATCCGCAGGAAGGATGATTACCTCTTTGAGGCCTCACGAGTCATCAACCATAGCCATTACTCCCTTCCTACAAGAACTGGCCATAGCACTATCATTAGCACCCGTGAGGCAATGCTGTATATGGCGTATGTTTCTGGGAATGGGGAGCGCGACTCCAACTATCCTGCCAGAGTTGGCAATCTTTATGTATGCATGCTACTATAATATAACTATTTTGTCTGCACTTCAGCTGACAGCAATTGGGTTAGCGCCCCTGATCAACGCCACGCAGGTTTTGCCGGAACTAGGAGGGCAATAAAAGGCATCTAGATATCAGGTATCTTCATCAATAATAGGTTAATATTCATAATTTGCAGTCTTATTTCTAGCTCATAAGCTATATTACTATCCAATGTTAAATTAATGGCTATGTAAACTATATCACTGGCTGATATATGAAGACAGGAGAGACCTTTTTGAGAGAAAGTTATTATTCACTTAGAAGCAGAGTTTCAAGTACTCAATATTATATAAATGAATCTTATCCTTAGAGTGGTAGTAATAACATGATGTAAAATATCCTCTCTCCCCCATACCAGGGCTATAAGGATGCTAATATGCCTCATGGTCTGAGCTGCTCCGGGGGGATTATGATGGGGCATAAAAGCCATTCTTCCTGTCACAAACATGGAATGGGGTTAGATAGCCAGGATCTCTTCTCTCTTTCCGTAGTACCCATTAGTGATCAACGTGTATATTTCTCGTTCATTGGTGGAAGGAAAGGCCCTCCTCACGCGCCCTCTCCCGATTTCCAAGATCATACCGGGCAGCTGAAAATCCAAGCTTGGCGCAGTGATTTGAGGCAAAGGCGGGCTTCCTACATCAGTGGGGAGTTCAATGGTCGAATAGCGATCATTCCTCGGGTTTACGTTGCAGACAGATAGCATCAAGGTCTGTGGAGCCCACTGCAATCCCGGTACCGGTCTTCAAATCGTCGGCGCGAGAGAGAAGAATTCTGGTTGCGATGGTTGTCACCACCTTCCACAAAATTATTTATTTGGCTAGGTATAGGCGTGCTCTTTGAGATCTGATCATTCTGTAAGAAGCAGGGTGATCCATACTACGTATATATCTGACTAGAAATCTGTCCCTATTGTCAAACAATATCTCTGGTTTCAGTAAAGGAGTTGAGAATAAATGGCTCACTTGACAAATAGTTAAAAGGAGATGCACTACATACATCATAATAACTTACATCAAGCTAGGGTTCAACATCCAAGCCGATGGCCACGCGGCCCTTCTCCACCGCGTCTCATGTCCCACCGAACCCTCAGGGCCCAAGAAAGTCCAATCAAGAGATGCTCGATATAAACTACTGGCTGCCACGTTTTCGGATCGTATCCAGACAGAGAGAACCAATACGTGAGACCAAGGTACAATATGAGGGCATAGACCGTGTTTGACACTGTCTGCTGGAGACCATTAGAGGTCCTTTCTACTATAACACAGGTACTTTCTTTTAACAGGACCGGATCTTATCAAGCCTATACATACTCACCAATTATTGTCTCCGAATGGGGCGCCCACCAACACTCGTCGGTTGACTGTCCCCGACCCCAATGCCAAGACATGCCGATCTTTATGAGAGTGACTCCTGAATGAAGCTGTGGTTGGTAGTCATTTTTTCTTACTGATAGCTACCTGTATTGTATTAATCTACTACGCGCGAGCCAGTAAGGTATGGCTGGGAACAGCATATTGAGATAAAACCCAGTCCACACATGGTGAGCTGTCGGGTATAATCAGGTCTTCTCCTCGCTCGATGCCCCCTTTCTAGAACAACGGGATTTTTCCTCTTTTGTCTTCCCCATCGTGTTTCATATCTGGTATTCGGTTCGCTTCCGACGGTTAAAATCCCTATTCCGGTATATTCCCGATTAACGCCGTTGCCAAGAGGGACTTAAAGACCCTCTCCAGTACCCACAACCCCACTGGCATTCTTTAGCACGATATATCCTGTTTCCCTGATCGATGTGGAGGTTGAAATAAGCAGTGGGCACCTACATCGTATGAGGTGGCAATGAACTTGAGTTCGGTGGGCTGTTTCAGTACGGACCACTTGGAATATTTAGTGCTTTTCCAAACCCGATTTATATTAAGGGGTCTGTACAGACACATATCATTGTTAGAATCAAATCCCGTAGTTTTCAATTGTATCTAGAAAGGATTTGCAAGGGCCATGAAGTATAAATGTAAGAAGTGAGACATATCAGAAACCATCAGTTTGACTATTGGTGGTCACATTATTATTAAAATAAAGTTCAGTTGTTGACAAGATGAAATTGGCCAATATCTTTTATTTAGCCACTTTTGGCCTTGTTTCCATCGCTGATGCTCGCGAACATCACTCCCATTCCAAATACCACTCTCACTCCAAATACAACATATCCAACTACAATACGTCCAATTACCAGAACGACTCCCAATCCCAGCAGACCATCGTTCATCCTGGTCTGCTGCATAGTGATAGAGACTTTGCTCGAATCCAAGGTTATATCGCTGCCAAAACCCAGCCTCAATATCAAGCTTGGCTCAACCTGGCTGCTGCTGCCAATCCAGATTATGTTCCAAGCCCGCAAGTATATGTGTGCAGAGGAGATTCCGATTGTACCCAGAATTATCCCTCCCTATATAGGGACATCGCTGCGGCCTATGCAAATGCCCTTACCTGGAGAATCAATGGAACAACCGCCAATGCCGACGCTGCGGCCAGGATTCTGGATGCATGGAGCTCAACCCTCACGGAGGGCATTCTTGGGAGCGCGGATCGATTCCTGGCAGCCGGACTCTACGGGTATCAGCTTGCTAATGTTGCCGAAATCTTGCGGGAATATCCTGCCTGGACTGGACTTGATGCCGTGATAGAAATCCTAGTCAAGTACTTTTATGCTGAAAACATCGACTTTCTGGTCAACCATAACGGTGCATCAATAGACAACTACTGGGCAAACGTGAGTGCATCTATCTAGGGTTCGCAATTTCTTTCTTCATAACAACATCTTTGCTAAATCATGTTCGTTCCGACGAGTCAAGTGGGATCTTTGCACCCTTTGTTCGATTCATAGTATTGGTGTCCTCTCTGATAATCAAACGATGATCGATGAGGCGATTGATTATTTCAAGAACGGTACGGGTATGGGCGCTCTCCTCAACGCCATCTGGTATATTTCTACGGAAGAAGGCTCCGACAAACCTCTTGGTCAAGGCCAGGAAGCTGGTCGCGACCAGGGACATTCAACTCTGGATTTTGCTCTGCTCGGCGTGCTCGCCCAACAAGGCTATAACCAAGGAGTTGACCTATTCTCTCTCTACTCCAATAGGATCCTTGCAGGGTATATTTTATCCCCTATTCTTGCCTAAACCCACTTGGCGCTGACTGACGGAACTTGAATTTAGCTCGGAATATGCTTTCAAGTACAATGTTTACGAAGACGTTCCCTTCGAAACCTATACAAATATCCATGGCACTGCCACAGGTATCAGCCCGGCAAGTCGCGGAGACATTCGTCCGATAGCAGAGCTGCTCTACGCACACTATAACGGCGTCATGGGTTTGAATGCTTCTTGGACCGGCCTGTATCGCGATTTGGTCGTCAATGCCAGTGGAGGCGCTGAAGGAGGTGGTGGCGACTACGGGTCGACCAGCGGTGGCTACGACCAGCTGGGCTGGGGGACGATCCTGTATCGTCGGGACTAGAATAATGAGGCAGAAATTGGTGCTTTCATCATTCGTTCCCCCAGCTATAGCCTTAACTCAACGCAAGACTGGCGTGGGTGCATTTTTCTTATATTTCCTCGCCCCCGGGATATTCAACCATCCGACAAGTACACTCGCTTATTGAGACCCTTAATCACTCCCTGCATTTCCAAAGCTGCCCATATAATTATGGGTTATAAAGCTATTCTCATTAATAAAGACTAATATAATATCAAAGACTGTTTTAGTGTGTCAAATAGTTTTATCATCTTTGGTCTAGTGTTCTAGTAGACTAATTATGTGCTCTTAAATATATTCCTAGGCTATCTTTTTTCTGCAGCTATCATTATCATAGAAGGTTTTTCTGTCTCTATACTGTACTGCAAAAGGGATAGGTCCCTCAAGAATTACAGCTCAAGCAGTAGTCTGTGTTAAAGCCTACTATAAACCAAAGGTGAGCAATTAGGGCACATTTCACCCCATATCCTCTATTAGACTAAATATAGCTAGTAATAATATATTATATACCTATACTTAGATATATCAATATCAAGTACTTCTCTCTATAGTCAGGATCTAGATTAATTGAGTCTATCTCTTTATTAAGTGAGACTTTCACCCTCAATTCTAGACTAGCCACCTGACCTAGACAGCATGGCCTATACTATGTGTGAGAGAAGTCTTGATGTAGGCCCTAAGAGGGAGATATTTCATCCGCGAAGACTGGTCAGATTTCTGGCTCTCCGCCTGGAATGAGGCTGGCAACGGGATCAATCGACGAGGCTGACAGCCTCGCGTATTCCTTGACTCTCCGCAGCAGAGTTGAAGGCCGGCAGAGGCTGTTCGGAATGGCATTGGTCATATATATGATGGGCTAATTGATTGTTTCAAAGAAGTTGATCATGTTTTTTCAACACGCATTTTTCTCATAAAATGGCCAAAGGAGTCCATTTCTTTACTGATCATATAAACCTCATATATCTATCCTCTATCTATTTCCTTATCTCCTTTGATCTATCACATACGACCACAGGGTGTGGAAAACAGGGCTTCCCGTCCGCTCAGCCGTACTTAAGCCACACGCCGGTAGGTTAGTAGTTGGGTGGGTGACCACCAGCGAATCCCTACTGTTGTATGTTTTTATTTTTATACTTGCCCGTAGATTGAGTGTGTATTTAGTTTCATAATTATGGCACTTTCTTCCCACATGGACTTGACCTCACTAGAAGAGTCAACACCGTCATTTAGCATGGTTGGCTTTGGTACTGGAAATAAGCTTTTATACTATGCTTATGCCTGAGAGCTTGGACTGCTTGACGGTGCTGACTGCGGTGCACTGCATTATCTGGAAGAGGTCTAGGGTTTAGGGTTGGGTTTGATATGTCTCAACCGTCACAGGTCTTGGGTGTACTGGGAAGCTCCGTTTACCAAGTCGGGGAATAAGGAGGATATCTGATCCAAGGTCTATTGAATGTCAATGCTGGACTAAAGGCCGTCGATATAGATGACTGTTGGAGGATAAATACCCCAATTCTTAGTAAGGACTGTCATTGGCACTTTTTATGGCTGAGTGGTTGAGAAAGTCCCCGGGGCTTCTGATAGTAACTTATTGATGTATTCACTCTATCCTCCATGAGCTCCCAGCAAACATGGATTGGGGACCGTCAGCTCCATGAACGCCTGCCCAAACTCATCGAGATCCACCAGCTCCAGCTGTGTCTGGTGCATCAAGTCGACATTGTCGCCACAGGCCCTCATCCACTCGCCCGACGAGGCAGCGTCCCAGACGCCGCGCCGCGCCGTGAAGGCCAGCTGCCCCGGACACTCCGCGGAGCCGCGCTGCATGGTCCAAAACATGGCGCAGATCGACTGCGCGACAAGCCAGGTGCGGCGCACGCTCTCGGCGACGATCCACGCGTGCCAGCGCTCCGTCGCCCCGACGTCTCCGCACCGGCCGTCGGGAAGCTTCATCTCCCGCGCACTGGCCAGCAGGGCGTGCGCCCATGCTTTCAGCGCCGGCAGCTGCTGCTCGGCTTGGTACCGCTGGCGGATGTCGGCGTCGAAGAGCCGGATGGCAGCGTAGGCAAGCAGAGCCTGCACGCGCGCCAGCTGCGTCCGGCAGTCCTGCGCGGGCGGGGGCGGCTGGCGCACCAGGTCGGCCGCCCGGGACTCCAGGATGCGGTACATCAGCGGCTCTGACGCCGGGGTGCGGGCCAGATATGCGGCCACACCCGTAATGGCGTCCGCAATGCAGGTGGGGAGCTCCGCCGCATACAGCTGCGGGTGGCAGAAGGCATTGCCGGCGCAGTGCACCCAGTCCGCCAGCCAGCCCCGCACGGTGCGGATGTACCGCCACGCCGCGTTGGGGCGGACGGGCGCCAGGTGCGACCGCGGCAGGGCGTGGACGGTCCATGTTTCAGGCAGGAGGAACCACGCCGCGGGCAGGCTTACCAGGGGTAGGCTTATTGTTGGGGACAGGACGGGGGACCAGGCGTCGTCGAGCAGGGCGTCCCATGTGTTCGGCGTGGCGAGCGGGCACGTTACAACGCTCGAGGCAGAAACCCCCGCGTACGTGCAGTCCAGGCCGCGGACCCGGCACCGCATGCAGCAGGGGACCTCTCTGCTGCATCTCCGTTTGGCCTTGGTGCAGGCTGCGCAGGCTTTCAGCGGCACCTGCTGCATCGCGGCGGTGACGTTGGGGATTTATAGAATAATAATAGAGCTTAAAGATTAAATTAAAGATATATTATATAAACAATAAAAAGGCCTTGATAAAAGATATTAATTATTTTATTATTGATATAATATTAAAATAAATAATTTTTAAAATAGTAAAAACAGCTGTGCTGAACGCCCTAGAGAAGTCTGTCTTGCAGTTTGTCTGACAGAAAAGGCTGCGGAGCCTAAACTGGAACGGTTAGCGTGCACTGCGGGAGCTAGCCGCAGACGGCTAGCTCCCACAAGCGAACTATTCCAAATACGGACTCGCGAAGTATATAAATCTAGCGCTCTGGACAGTAGATATGGCTATGACAAGAACTATTCAGCCAGTCAGACAAGACCACCGGGACAATGAACACAAAGCAGAACATCGAGACCAACTTCACCAGCCGGGTGCATCGTACGGCGTACCCGACGATCGCGCTGTCGCGCCCCGCCCTCCGCCAGGACGGCAAGACCGTGCTGGTCACCGGGGGCGCGACGGGGATCGGGTTCAGCATCGCCAAGAGCTTTGTGCAGGCCGGGGCAGCCAAGGTGATCCTTGTCGGGCGGCGCGCTGCCGTCCTCGAGACGGCCGTGGCGGCCCTAAAGCCCGAAGCTGCCGGCTGCGAGGTCCTCGCGATGCCCTGCGACCAGGGAGACCACGCCGCCGTACGGGCGCTGTGGGCGGCGCTCCGCCGGGACGAATGCACTATCGACACGCTGGTGCTTAACGCTGTGGACTTCACTGATGGGAAGCCCCTGCTGGAGCTGGGCGCTGAGTCTCTATGGCACTCGTATGAGGTCAACGTGCGCGGGCTGCTCGACATGGTCGAGGGGCTGCATCAGCAGCCTCATCGTGGAATGGTAATCCTCCTAGTCATGCCACAGATTTTAGATTATACTCTAAGTTTATTTCTAGAATGTCATCCATGTCTCCTCGCAGGCCCTAAACATGCTATACAAGTCGCAGCTGGCCCCTTCAGCTCTGTACCCTACATACGGATTGACCAAGAATGCAGGCACGATGCTGCTTCAGCAGATCGCCAAGGACGTCTCCCCGGACGTGATACAGATCATTAGCTTCCACCCAGGGCTTATCCATAATGATCAGTGGGCGAAGATGGGGGTCAAGAAGACCGACCTCCCGTTTGACGATGGTAAACTCCCTATATCGATCTTCCCGTTCTCCACTGACAGACAGACTCTCTGCCCGGCTCCTTCGCCGTCTGGGCAACGACCGAAGAGGCGCGCTTCCTGCACGGCCGCTTCGTCTGGGCTTCCTGGGATATCGACGAGTACTCGCAAGGGGAGACCCGGCGCCTGCTGCAGACGGACGACTTCCTGCGCGTGGGGGTGGTTGGCTTGCGAGGAGCGTTTAAAGCTGACTGGAGTGCCAAGTGATATTATATAAACATACTCCGGGTTATCTCTGTTTGAATGTCAAGGCGAGTGGGATTGTGAGATAATAATAGCGACCAAGTATATTGGTGAATTCAAGTGGTATTCAGTACTGCTTGTCAGATATATAGCGGTTATAGATGTCTGCGACCTCGAATAGGGTCCTGCTAACCCGAGTGAAATCTTGTAATGTCAGATAGTAAATATTAGGTCTTATCTGTCTCTATATCTATCTATAGTCTATACTCTATAATACCGCTAGCCAGCCCACTTCAGCTAGAACCCTTATTCGAATCCTCTGGCGAATTCTCATTTGAACGCTCTGGCAAGCCTCCTTCGCCTCCTGAGCTCTCCCGCTGTTTCGTGTGCACCCAGTGCCGAAACAACGGGACAAGCATATTCCCTATGGCAATCTGCAGTCCTTGGAATATGACGATCGGCACCTGGATGCGCGCCTGCTGCGTGGCGCTGAGCTCGCGGAAGATCAGGTTGGCCAAGGGGATCCCCATGGCGGGCGACTTGGCCGGCACGCAGTATGCGACGGAAACCGTATCCTCGCGGGACAGCCAGAGAGAGGAGAGAGCAACAGATATGGTGAGCCACAGGAGGAAATTGGCAATCGAGATGAACACGACGAAGACCATGTTGTCCGGCCGGATGCCCGAGAAGGCCCCGGACCCAAACGCCTGGTCGTAGGCTTCCCAGACCACGACAATCAGACAGAGCGAGCCGACCTTGTTGACGTGCCACGCCTGGAATAGCGGCCGGATCCGGGGGCAAAAGTACTGCACGACTTGGCCGACTGCCTAGACTTCATCAACATGATAATAGCGATCACAATGGCGAGAGATCAACACACCAGAGGAAGGAAAACAGACAGGCCGATCTGCTTGAAGATGCGCCGGTAGATGTCGGTATAGTCGTCCAGGTGGGCCGCCTGGAGGAAATCGGTATACCAGCCCCCGCCGGCGACGTACATTTGGATGAGCAGCGGCGTGATAAAGGGGCCGAGGAGGTTGCCAACGGTGGACTCCACGACAGTCAACACCTCGTTGCCCGCTGCGCTGCGCGTCATGACCACGTTGGAGGAGATGGTGGTCGGCACACAGCCAGTAACAAGGAGACCGATAAGCAGGGCGTCGTCCATGAAGTGCCGGTCCATCGCGCACAGCAACACAATCGCAAAGGTCAGCGCCGACGTCAGCAGGAAGGACAGCCCCTGCACATAGAGATGCACCTGCCACCGGCTGTAGTTCTGCACCAGGGCGCTGGTGGGCAGTGTACACCCGGTCACAAAGAAGATGAGGGTGATGCACAGGTATGAGACCACCGTTTCGGTGCGCTGTTCTTGACTGACAGGGACCTGGACCTGGGAGGCAATCAAGATCACGATCATGACCCCGACCAGAAACCACTGGTCAAGGAGATACTTCTTAACTGTAGCAGTCTTCATGGTGCCATCATCAGGTGGAATGGTGATTGTTGAAACTTGAAAGTGTCCTCGGAGGATGGCCGAGCGAAGGATTCCACTAGCTGACTAAGATTAGTTTACATGTAGCAACTTTGCGAAGGATATAAAATATTACAAGAACATAATAGAAAAATCGAGTGTGCTGTAGTATCTAAGCAGTGTAGAGCGTTCTGAGGTCAATACAATCTTACCATCAGGTAGAAAGCCGCTGCGTATAAGCAGCCAGTCGTATAGGTTTCTTATTATTCAGTTGCTGGATTAGTCTCACATAACATGCTATATAGATTATATCTTTTAATAAATCCTGTACATATTCAGGGCCAATAGTATCATATATCTATATGATCTACACACTACCCAGCATATCTAATATTAGTTTGGCCAGATATATCAAGTAAATAAAAAATTAGAGTATAAAGCTAACTATATTAGGCTTAGATAATTAGGTAATAGTAGAAATATATAAATCATCCTAATTAACTAGCAGCCTTAAGGTCATCCTTTTCTATGATATATTTTTAGTCCTAGATTATATAGGTTATATATTATTAAAATAGATATATAGATATCTATTACTAGATATAAAGTTACTCTTTATGACATTTACTTAACTATTTATTAACTATTTCTTATTAATTTATTTATTATTCTTATTATTTATGTATTATTAGGGCCTAACTGTATTGTATACTTATATTTTATAGATAATATTTATCCCTAAAAGTTATCTAGTTAGCTAGTCGAATATAATCCTATTATTAGCTCTATATAGGGAGAATCTTTGCATTATATAGCTAAAGTATATTGAGTATTCTCTGATAGAGGATAATACTAGAGACCCGAGAGTTTTAAAGTAGAGGAAAAATAAGAAGTTATTATTATTATAAAATTCAAGGATAAAAGTTATCTTATAATAATCTCTATAATTAAATCTATCTTTACTAAAAGATAAGATAAAATAACTAAATATATTAAGCTTAATTTAAATTAGATAAGATTATAACCCTAGTGAGATATTCTCAGTCAAGCACCTAACCACTCGACTAAAAAGGCATCAATATACTGCTAGAAAGCAGTATATTCAGTTAGGTGATATATATAGCGCCACCAATATCACACTAGCCTTCAAAAATTATCATATCTTAATATTAAGCCTATAAACTCTTTTAGTTCTAATATTAAATAGATTAATTAAATCTAAGTTAGTATAAGGTTTACTACTAAGGAATAATCATATAAGAGAAAACTATTCTTCTCTAAGTTCCTATAAAGCTAGAAGAACGTAGTGATAATCTTACTATTAAGATAAGATATACTACTTATAAATACTAGTATATTGCCTCTTTCATGCCAGACTCATTGCTATACTCGCCTATCCTTATAGTAGAGTACTTAATAGGTGCCTAATAGGTACTTAATGTCTACTACTAGCCGCGGGGTATGCTTAGTTAGATCGGTTGTAGGGGCGGCGTTGGTACCGGCCTTACACCCACTACCTGTCTGCCCCATGCATTCAGAAAACTAGTCATATCAATTCCTCCGTTCCTGAGCGCCGCTGTGAGCAGCCTGCATAAATTACCTTACTTAGCTTGGAGGGACTTGCATCATCCATCACCAGTTTCATCATCACTGCAATTATAACATTTTTAGCACCATGATTGGTATGTATTAGCTTGGAGCTTCACTAGCACCGCGCATCCAGCTCAGGTCGAAACCGGAATTAGCTGAGGTACAGACCAATTTGCCTTTATTCATGAAGAGAAAAGGACTGGCTCACTGCGTACAGGTAAAGAACAAAGAAGACGACTGGACCGGGATTAAGGATGCTGGCCCTTATGCACCAAGTAAGGAGACTATTAAATCTAGAGATTTACTCTCTAGTGATATCAGGGTGATAGTATACTCTATTTATTCTATTCTTTTTACCTATCTTTCGTATCCAGCCACGGGTAGTTATAGAAAGGGGTTCCACATACTCGGCTGTGCTCCAGCCGCTTTTTCTATACACAAGCTAGTAGGATGCACAGCCTGGGGCCGAAATGAAAAGACTGTACGGAGTATATTTATAGAGCCAGTTATCCCATTTGTCGGCTTCTTTCATATTGTTATTAGAAGGGACATGCTGTCACAGGATTATATTATATGACCATACTACACATAGGGCCATTTTCAATGTCTTGACATTTTCAGTGGCTCAGCGGTCTAGTGGGCCCTGAATTTTGCTTACGGAGTACTAAAGTTTCCCCTGGCTGCCAGCGGTCCTGTCAGCTTTTGTGATGACGAAAGGGCTGAGAAAAATGGGGCTTTAGCTCAACAAGGCACAGGTACAATGGTGGGGGAAAATAAGACTCCGACAACCGGACTACTTTAAATGGACTAGTGTGTTGTTTTTGCCCCCAGCTACCACACAGCGTCCCACTTTACTATCAGAGACAAAGGACTGAATTGATGGAAAGAGAAAGCGTTTCTATGAGGAACCATAAGCCTTAGAAGGGAATCTATGTTGACTAGTAGTTATCTAAATATATAAGAGACTAGTACAGAAATATATAAAGACATCATAATGTGGGGGTGAACAGGTATATATAAATTAGCATAATCTCTAAGAGCATTTTGAAATCTTCCAAGAGTGTTTGAATAGCTGCCTTCTCACCTATTTATATTCACCTCTTCAAGTATATGCCACCATGATTCCGAATATCCCAGAAGAGTACCGCGACAAGCTAGAGTTCATTGAACCAACAGATCGCCGGACAGATGAACAAGTGTTGGCAAGCCTCTCCGAACACAAGCCTGTCACATCAGAAAAAAATGTCTGGGCTTATTGGCATTCTGGATTGACCAACATGCCCAAGTGGAATCAGAGAAATGTCATTGACTGGGTTCGTATTCTTGGTCCAGAATGGACTGTGCGGGTGTTGGACAGCGTCGCGGGATCAGTCAACAATGTGCTTCGATTCGCGCCAGAGACTCTCATGCCTCGGGCCTTCGTGGATCGCACTATGGAGGGGCCGTACGTGGGCCAGCATGGCGCTGATCTAACACGCACCGCTTGTCTGTATGAGCATGGAGGCGTGTGGATGGACGTTGGAAGTTTTCTCGTTCGCCATCTTGATCGTGTTTGTTGGAATGAGCTGGAAGACCTAACATCGCCATATAAAGTGGCCATTTTTATGCTCTGGGGACTTGCCCCCGGAAACTTCTTTGTGGCAGCTCGAAAGAAGGATCCTCTGATTTACCAGTGGTAGGCTACATTTAGAGTAAATGGCACTTGGAAAGAAGCTCACAGCAATGACAGGCACCGCCTGTTTTCACATCTTTGGGGAGACAAGAAAGATATCCAGGATGTTCTGAATGACCCCCTCATCGCGCCAGTGATACCCCAAACATTCGAAAATATGAGTGAAAACTTTGACTACGACTGGGTCGATTTTAACATTGCCGCGGGTTATGCTGCACAGATCATCTGCCTGACACGACTTCTCTGCCTGGAGGAGAGCGATGATGGATTCTCGGGGGTTGAATATTGGCGAAAGAACGTGTTGGCCCTGGACGCAGGGCAGGAGACTGCGCGTACAGAGTGGAATAGCACCTTTGTGGGATTCGGCCAGCGGGCGCTCGACATCCTGGCGCTCCCATGCTCAGGACCTGACGCGGAACCGACTTCAGACAAGTACAAGGATGCGGAGAAGGTAGTGTGGGATATGCTTGCCAATTCAACGATCTGGAAAGTCACACACGCACAGGGGTTGACCCATACCCCGCAGCTGGGAACTCTCCTGGACATGCCTGAGAATGAAGGTAAAGACGCGGCGCCTAACACCTTTGGTGAGCTCTTCCGATATGGCACAAGAAGTTTCCGCCAAAAGAGAGAAAGCGTGCTCAGAATGCCGAAGCGAGAGCCTACTATGACGTGGAAGAAGGGCGTTTTGGAGCCATAATGGAGCTGACACTACAGTAGATAGAACATTGATAGAAGGGACTGATGAATGATGTATTTGAAAACTACAAACTCGAAGTTTTTGTAGGCCAGTAATAAAAATACCCATATGGGCGAGAAACAGCCGCGAGACGATGTAACAGACTCGCCGCCATGGGCTTTGGCCGTATACTACATAGCTGGCGCGCTAGACAGCATCTATAAGATTAGCAATGACGCCCAGGGCCATGATTATTCGTTGCCTTGTAATAAGTCCTAATGCAGGCGTATGCTGAGTCTCTAGCCTAGGTATGGGCAGTTAGGTAGTGTCCTTCTTGAAAATCGAGTTGCTCATGTCCCGCTGCTCGGCAGTATTATATTTCTAATCTATAATTATGTATCGCATTCCCGTCTGCAGTGACCTCACACTGCTTACAATATAAGCCACCTAACTTCATATACTAATATTAAGTAGTATATTGAATGCTTTTTAGTTGAGTGGTTAGGTGCTAGGCTAGGGAATTCTCATCATACCAAATTTTAAAGCAATGTATTTAGCATCAAGCATTCTGAGAAGGGGAGATCTTTTCATTAAGACTATCTTTTATAGACTTTGATAAACTGCGGCGGTGCGTACCGGTATGAGCGGGAGCTTATCTCGATGCACGGGCGGCAGGGCCCGAGACCCCGCCAAGGAACGACCGCAAGCTTCACTGACAGCGATTATCCAAGCCACCAACAACGAACTTTGGGAGATCGAGCCGAACGAGAGTGGCTCATTGAAAGAAAATTGAGGAAAGCATGAAAATCAGAAAGCACCGGGATCACAAGCAGATGTCGTCCCACCAGTAACATCGTCAGACAATGAATAGCTGTAGCAGCGTAGGATCGCAGTGGCATCTCCCCGCCGAATCCCCAATGGCCCGAGAGGAGCCAGCAGTGAGTCCGAATTTGCACGCAAAGGACCTGAATGAATTCAAAAGACACAGATAGCAACAACGGAATATTTTACGTAAAGAGTATTTCCACCGCTCCCTTCGAAACCCTCATTTGACGGATCCGCAACAGATCCATCTAGACGCGGTGGAGCACGGGCATGTTTTTCTTTGCCGTAATACGGCAATGTGGTTTTTGCGCACTTGCAGCGAATGTTGATCTTGCGGAGCAGGTGGTAACAAGGCGGAGCTATTGCACGGCGACATCGCCGGCCTACAATCAAGTTTTGGGGAGGCTCATAAATAAGCTCACACGCCTCGAGGACGTTTTCCATGGACACCATAGCTATTGGAACGTAGTGAAGGCGGGAGAGCAAGAGGCAGTTCGGCATGGAAATCTGACAGTAGACATAGATCGAGCGGTGTCACTATGTGATGCCAGGAAGGGAACCAGTGCGGGTCTGAAGAAGAACGGACCAACCCGCGTGGGGGAGGGTCAGAGAAACGAGGCCACAACATGCGAGGGGGAATTTACGGCAATACTCTAAAACGGACGTAAATACTGTTGCGCCGAGAATCCACTTTCTTTCTTTGCGGGTAGTGGATCGGCCTACCCTAATGCCGCTGCGGTGCAAATGAATCAGGGTTGGTGTTGAACGTGCTGAAGCTGGCGGTGGACATGGAAACTACCCTAAATTTGTGTTTCCATTCGTTTTTGACTCAAATTAACAGCCCCCAGAATATAAATTGATCTACAACAATTGCTCGGGGGAGATTCGTATTTGATATACTCAAGATCTGTGATTCATTCCACATGGGGGTAGGAATGGAAAGATACCCTAATACGATCGCGCATGGAATTTTCGGATAAGAAAATCAAATAAGCGGTGAGCAGAGCTGATATGTTACATGGTATCATGTAGGGTGCTCTAATGAGGATATGTAACATTCAAGAAGGAGCAATAAAATATATGCATAAGTACTTAACAATTTCCTGGCTGACTATATGAAGTGACTACTTTATGACGTCTGACAAAAATGCTCTCAAAGTAATTGGTGCCTAAATTTGATAAGTCATATTTTTAATAATATACATATCAGGTGGCGTTAATTGTGGAACCTGGAAAGTGTGTGTCACACAGGCGTCGTCACTTGAAGCATGGATGTTTGATGATATCGAGCTGTAAGCGACAGCAAATGTGGTACTCAATATCAAGACCCGCGAAGAAAATGCCTCATAGTTTAGAATATATGGAATCTATGGATAGGTAAATAAAAGGAAGGTAATGTCCTGGGTCTACATTGACAACGATTTCAGCATATCCTATCAAGCATCCCCTTTATATCTTTATCTAGAAATCTATTTCAATCATCCTCCTCCTATCCACCCTTACCATCAATATGGCTGTTCGTAGTGTTGTTGTTGTGGTGAACAACTTCACTAGCAATGAGCTGAAGCGAATTTCAGTTGATATGGTACATGGCATCTTGACACCCAATAACCCGCCCCCAGAGACCATCTCGGCGAATGGACCAGGAAGTTTCGAAGTTGAGTCCCAGGGCGCAGCGACCGGCGTGGAAGGAACTATAAAATACAAGATTGATGATTCGACAGACCTCATCATCTACATCGACAATCCATTCATCGGCTCAAACTCATACAATGTCACAACAACTGGAAGCGATGAATATGAGGCTCCATATGTTGGGGGCAATGGCGATAACGCTACAATTTCCGTGACTTTACAGGCCAAGAAATAAGTGGTCGCCCGAAATTTTCTGGGTTTTGTTTTTAGGAGAAGTGCAGGGGAGGTGTGGTTGTTCTATTATGGCCCTAGTATAGTTTTCACCCTAACCAAGTATTTTCCTGCATCTTCCATGTGAATTCAAGGGCTCCTTTTATACGGCTTTGATGGTTAAGCCTCCACCATATTGTCTAGCCTACCTAAGTCATAAATAGATATTATTATAAAAACTCTTCTTCCTTTATTTTATCTCTTAAAATGATAGTCATGCGACATAAGAAGCTACATGCGCGAAAAGAGACCTCTATAAGAAGTTTAATCGCGCTATCACATCACTGTATTCATTTAGGAGTAGAGATATTATATTTATATAAGTAGAATGATCCATTTCCTGACAGAAACTTAGGGCCTCGTCACAGCCTGTCGTAGTCCATTGCCGCTTCCATTTTCAGGCTGTCCTCATGACGCACGGCTGCGAAAGCGCTGTGACGCCTCCGCGAATTCCAGTATGGCCTGGACCGTCTTCGCCCTTGAGACGCTGTCTGGTGTAATTACCTTCATCACAAATGAGAGACTTCTCGGATGTTGCCCAGCTTCTCATTATGCCTATACCCCACTAGAATTCCATGTGACCTTCCAAACACTTGAAGATCTTAGTTGACAAAATAACTCCCGCCAGCCTCATTTTTTGAGTCAGAATAAGCCTCAGAAATATGAGACGGTGAAACGTTCTCTTCAGTCTGTCGCTGAATTTGCTGTATTGTTGAAATATATCTAGGCTAGATATATGGGGGAGGATATCAGTCTCCCAGAGCTTTATATCCACTAGTCCTATAAATAATTTCGGCGAAATGTGCCTGCAAAAAGAGACCACTTCAGCATATTCAGCTATATGTACATGCATAATACTGTCTTCTGCCAGTAATTTCATGCTGTAATGCCAGTCGCCTCACTTTGTATTTTATTATATTTCTTATACTAAGTATAATACTGTAAGCAGTGACCTTGCACTGCTTGGGGGTTAGTGGGTAAGATGTCAGTATAACTAGATAACAGCAAGGTCTAGGGATATAAGAAGTTTATAGTAGGTCTAATAAGAGAATAAGATAAAGTGCTTAAGGTTCTATTTGTTACTAACCCTGGGATCCCACGTATCACTGATCGGCTTGAACGAGATCGGTGACCTAGTCTTTTAGCTATACCACAGTTCTTCGGGTATACTTCACCTAGGCGGACCACAGTCCCTGACTGTGTTCAGTCCTTTAACAGATTAAGTGGAGGGTTTGATCAAGTAAAAGGGAAGCAAGGTCCTTATTCCTACGTATAGGAATAAGTTGGTGAGTCTATTTGAATTGACTGGTACTTAAGTAATTGATATTGTTGATGCTATTAAGAATCATGGAGAACTAAATATACTGGTGAATAAGCATCCTTATATAGTCCCCTGCATCATAGCCAATTCCGAGATGGCTATGATAATTCTGTAATTCCTCATAGCTATTATATCCCTCTAGGTATGTTGGCTATGACCCGATCATATCCCGTATAGCCGTCTGGCTATGATGGGTATGATGGTCATGTGACTCCTGAGTCAGTCCCGCACTTCTGTAGTCCACGGTCAGAAGCTCCCTGCCAACCATTCTGCCCGATGAGACCGCTAGGTGGCTAGTGTCGTAACACTGTAGCCACCAGATTAAGCAGATAGCGTCGTTAACTGAGCCTGCGCTGGAATGGAAATGGATGTGCCTTTGATGGGAACAACTCAGCCAAGTGACTTGATTCTCATTTGATTCTAGACTTCTATCTTGCCACTCTTTTAGAACAATATGGTTCTTTTTTGATTTCGGCCTAGTATAACACACAGTCTTCAACACAGCATAAACTTGAATTTCTATATAAAAGGAACCTCCTACTTCACTTGGTAGTGGCAATGGGATCGAGGGTTTATGGGACAGTTATGGCCTGGATATATAACCACTAACAGGGGTTCGTTTGCTGGGAAAGAAACCATAAAGCTTCTGCCTCCCGAAGCACATGTATCCTAGAGTCAACCAGATGGCCAGTCTCAAATCCGAGTCTGTATACCACAGCACCGGGCCCCAGGGTGGAAGCGTAATTCTTCAATTGCTTCTTGACTTTGGACGCAACGAAGGGGTTAGCTCGGAAGCCAAAGAAGTTCTTGTATTCCAGCCAGTGGCACAAATGTCCATCAATTGATACTGGCTCCAGGAACCGAACATCAGGCGTTAGACGCAGTTGCACTGCTTTCTGTTCGGCTTGTGTGAGAAACAGACAGCCAGACGCTCGGACACGATCGATGAACAAGGCCTCAGCAACCTCCGCCTCCTGCCTTTTCTTCTGCATTCTTATCTTGCTCTCGGCTTTGCCTTCTGGCGTAGTGTCAGGGGGCAGGGTTCGAAGGGCAGCTTCAATGAGTGCCGACACAATTGCCCGGTCTAGCTGCGTGTGGACGTATTGTAGTAGCAGATCAACGTCCGGCCTGTAGGAACGAAGGAGGCACGCCATTTTGAAGACAGGAGCAACAGCCTCTCGAGGTATCCCAAAGTAAGGAGCAGGAGGAATAGTGGGTATAATGGTCGCCTCAGTCACTGTCGCTGGTGCATCGCGGGTTTCACCGACAGGGTGACGTGGTGACGTTTTAGGAGGGCGATCAGGGTGTGGATTATTTCTTGCTGCTACATGGCGGTGCTTTGATTTATCATGTTGCTTCTTCGAGCTTGAACACTTGAAAAACTTGTTGCACTGATCACAGCGGTGCTTTGGAGACTGGAGATGCTGGTCCAAGGCATTTTTGGATGGGAAGGAATGTCCACAGGGGATACATAGAGGCATGGTCACTGCTATGAATAAATATGTGTAAACAAGATAATAACCCTTTTTAATAGCTATAGAAAGATGAATTAAAGAAGTATGTGATGGTGCAAAGTAACTCTTATTTAAAGGTATTTTGGATGAAAAGGTCTGGTGAACAACCGCCGCTTTAGTCATTTGTTGATTTGTTGCTATCAGGCGTATCCCAAGACTCTCTGGGAAGCATATATTATGTAGTACTCCCCGCTCCGCATAGCCAATGATATATATCTAGCGTGGCCAGTTTCTCAGCCTTGTCTGTTTTATTGGCCCTCCAAGCGCGCGAGGGATGTGTTGGCTGCCTGGAAGATAAAAGCACTGCCCCATTAGGCATTCGCCATTCTAGATATTACATAGTAATGATTATTATTTCATATTTATATAATATAAGGTAGTTAGCTGGAGGACTGACATCCAGCCAGTAGTTTATGACTATTTAATGTCTACTATTATTAAGAACCTCCTACCAACGTTGAATTGCTGTACTGATGAACAGGATTCGGTCAATACTTGAAATTACAGTGATAAAAATATGTCCTTTAGGACCTAGTCAACCTAGAATTAGCCTATTAGTCTATACTGATTCTTATTAGCCACTCTATTCCATAATATCCATCCAAAATCAAATAGTTGGATAGAACGGCTGTAAGAGACAAGTTTATTCTGGCTCTTCCCATATGTCGATTTATCTACTTTCAAGGTCGTATATCCTACCCCAACCCATCAAAATTGACAACCTCTTCTGTTCTAAACAAAAAGTCATCAAAGTCGAACCGCATATCTTGGAAGATATCATCGAAGCAGCAACCTGCACCATCCGCCAGGGACCTGCCCCCATCCTGCAATGGCAGACAGTTCGTTTGTGAAATCTTCGCCGCGAGGGCCTCAAAGGTCCAAACGCACTGCTGAACATATGTACTTAAGTGGACGTGGGCGCGGAGAGCCATCAGAACATACTGCCAGGATTGAGAGACCGAGTCGGTGAAGAGATCCGATCCGACCATGGCAGCGAGGAAGACCACTCCCGAAATGTGAAGATAGTATATTCGCGTCCACCAAGGGAGGATGCCGATCCCCTGGCCTGGATCCTCCAATGTCTCGACGACTAGGGAGGTAACGCCCTGGGCGGCAGTGACACACATTCTGGCACATTCCCTGAGCAGCCGCTCACTCAGACTTGCGCAGGTGATAGACTTGGATTCAGGATCGGATTTCATCGAGTAGAAGCGGGCGAGAAGTGGTCTGTAGAGATAGATGCGGGAGTGAAGAAGACTGCACCGGAAATAGTGTAAGTATGAATGAGAGATAAGCATGATTGAAATTCTTACCGGAGATGCAGCAAGTATCGCTCCATTTGAGATGTTGTATCTTGGAGGAATCTCAGATTTTGTAACTGGAAATGACTTGGGAGGCTGGCCTCCCATTTGTCGAGACAAGCATCCATGCGGACTACCGCAGTGTGATATTCCTCCTGTTGATCCAAACGTGTAACCGATCTGGCCGCGAGGGTGCTTCCTGTCTGGATCTGGGCGAGTTGGATCTGGTTGCCAATTTCCTGCAGCTCCGATTCCCAACGGGAATGCTCCGTACGTTGGCCTTCCTGCCTGGAACTGTTTGTCGGCGAGGAGATCAAGGCCAGTGCTGATCTCTTGCCGAGCGACCAGGAGATGCATCTGCATCAGTCAGCTATATCACCCCCCTCCCTGATTTGAAAAGCGGAGGAAGTACCGATCTAAAGCCACACAGCTTGCCCAGACCTTACGTTTTATCCGGGCATCTTCACTGACATCTTCGGTGGAAGGAGTCCCCAGGGTGTGGCAACACATGGTTTGTGCGATTCGCATTGCCAGCCCCGCGGTCATCCATGTCTTTTGCTGATTCTTGGTGCAGTGGAGGTATCGGTTCATCAGCATGAGGCACTGCACCCGCTCGAGGGATGCGGGCTCCCACAGAATAGCCTCAGCTGGGAGAAGAGCCCATGCACGATGGAAGTAAGTGTTTCCCTCTTCATTCCGTTGCTCGAGGGGGGTAGATTCCTGTCTTTGTACTGCGAGGGCAAAGACCAGATTGAGGATGCCCAGCTGGACGTGAGACACACTGGGTGAGGCAAATGAGGCGGTATAATATTGGGCAAACTGTTGGCGATCTAAGATGGGTTCTGCTGGATCGATATACTGCCAATAAACATCGACGAGGTGATCTGCGTGTGTCCGGCAAGGCAGTTCAGTGGATATGGAAAGAGGCGAGCATCGGATGGGTAGATCCAGATCTCCAAACAGGGGCGCATCGACCAGTGGGACAAGATACGACGTGACTAATGGCACAAGGCCGGCTCTCTCATCTATAGCGGCGGCAACCTGGCCCGCGAATTGACCGTGAGCTGCATAATATGCGCGGCTTTGACTCTGGTCCGGATCTAAACCTCGATCAGCACCGGAAGGGCCTGGAAATGAGCATATTCCGATGGTTGCGGGGGTCGGGCTTGTCTCGTGGGAAGATGGTGGTGAAGCAAGGACAGGAACGTGTTCAGGTGCCTGTCTTGGGGCAGAGACACCTGAAGACCGGCTGTAGTTGCACGTCTTTCCTCCAGTCTGACACCTGGCGCATGCTGGTTATATTAGCTTGATGAGAGACCTTGTAGGACAGGAGCAGATACCGGGGCGGTTGCCGTCGCATTTCGTCTTCCTCGAGCGGCATTCCTGACAGGCTTTGGAGACTTTGAGTCGCGGTCTGCGTATCGGGAGTCTTGCCATTCTCTTGGGTCTTGTTTCTGATGAGGCCTCAAGGGATGTTAACAGAAGGATGCGGAGGGAGATCAGAAGATGAGATTCCAATCAGATAATAGTCCGTAAAATAAGCCCCATAGCGGATAGTCTTATGATTGGTTCTATGAATCCATCATATCCAATATCATCCAATAGAGGACTGATCCGTTGAATCCACTCTACATCTCACGCCAATAGAAACACGATCCGTAAGACACTCAAAGGTAGGTAGACAGTATAAGTAGCATCAGTTAGTGAGCACTATTTCATAAGAATTATTATAATTAAGAATCTCTTATCATCATGTCTGGTGAGACCAAAATCACCGCTGATCCCAGCGAGACTGAGAAAAGCCCCGTCTATGACGGCCAGGGCACCGAGGAAGATCCGTTTGTGGTGGAATATCAGAAAGACGACCCTGGAAACCCGATGAACTGGGGCTCCTTTCGAAAGTGGTTCATCACCGTCATTGCGACCATCTCGGTCTTTGCCGTCACTTTGACCTCCTCTGCGTATTCCGTCTCTGCCGACCAGATCCTGGAAGACTTCCCTGTCAGCGATGAGGTCTTTACCCTCGGTCTCTCGCTCTTTGTTCTGGGATTTGCCATTGGTCCTGCTGTCTGGGGTCCCTTGTAAGAACTATGCCTCTGCCTTCCGTGCTTATCAATGCATTATGATCTACTATACCTTTTTCTATCTTTTTCTAATCTTCAGATCCGAACTATATGGAAGACGAATGCTGTGGGTGATCACTCACGTTGCCATGGTAGCCTTCCTCGGGGGATCTGCCGGCAGTCAGAACATCGCCACGCTGTTGACCTTGCGCTTCTTTCTGGCACATTTGGAGCATCTCCCCTGGTGAATTCTGGCGGCACGATCACCGATCTCTTCTTACCCGCCCAGCGCGGCCTCGCCGTCACCGTCTACGCCGTTGCCCCCTTCCTGGGCCCCGTCCTGGGCCCGGTGATGGGGGGGTTCATCTCCGAGAACATCGGCTGGAGATGGGTGCAGGGCATGTGTACCATCTTCATCGGCGTCGTGGGGATCCTGGGGATCATCTTCATTCCTGAGACCTACGGCCCCGTTCTGCTGCAGCAACGAGCGCGCCATCTGTCCAAGACGCACGGAAAGGTGTATATCAGTGTCTTGGAGAAGAACCAGGGCAAGATGAAGCCATCGGAGGTGTTTGCGCGCGCCCTGATCCGGCCCTGGATTTTTCTCTTCCTCGAACCGACTGTCATGGTCGCCGCCGTCTACATGGCCATCATCTATGGCACGGTCTACATGTTCATGAGCGCGATGCCAATCGTTTACAATGAAGATCGCGGCTGGAGCGAGGGCATCGGCGGCCTCTCGTTTCTCGGCATCACCGTGGGACTCGTCTTTGGTCTGGTCTACGCCATCTGGGACAACAACGGCCGGTATATGAAATTGGTCTTGTCGAAAGCCACGACGCCCGAATCTCGCCTTCCACCCGCCATTGTGGGCGCGGTGGCCCTGCCCATCGGGATGTTTGCCTTTGCCTGGACCAACTATCCCAGTATTCACTGGTCGGTCAGCATCATCCTGTCTGCCCCCTTTGGATTTGGCTGCGTGCTCGTTCTGCTGCCCATCATGAACTACCTGATCGACGCCTACACCATCTACGCTGCCTCTGTGCTGGCCGCGGCCGCCATCTTCCGCTGTATCGTCGGCGCCGTATTCCCTCTCTTCAACACGCAAATGTACGACAACTTGGGGATCCACTGGGCGTCCAGTATTCCGGCCTTTATGACCCTGGTGTGCATGCCGTTTCCACTCATCATGCATCGCTATGGCAAGCAGGTCCGCATGAAGTGCAAATATTCCTTCGAGGCGGCGGAAACCATGAGGAAGATGCAGCAGGCCACTCAAGCATAGGCTTCTACCAGGATTATGCTAGGTTAGGGTTGGCCATTCAGCAACATTCTCCAGGAAAGATGTTTCAGCAGACTCCAGTCACTTTCCAAACCAAACATGCTCTTGTGGGATATGCTGGGCAACTTGATCCATAAAGCGACATCGCCGACAGGCGTCGCCACATTGGTGAAGCTTATACTAATATAGTATGAAGTAATCAAAGAGAGAAAGAATGGACTATATATACAATATTTTATATAATATATTGAGAGTTTCTGTATCTATAGTGATAAACACAGAGTATAAACTCGGTGCTTATAGTTTAAATATATACTGGTCTTAGTGATTGATTCAGAGTTTTATTATAGCTGCAGGATACTCTATAGATTGACATGTCCTAGCCCATCCTCTTTAATTGTCTCTAGACCAGTATTTTAAATAGGTCCTCTTTAACCTATCTAATTATTATAGGTTAGGAAATTATTGTAATGGGTGAGCTCAACTAATTTATCTCTATATTCCTTAATAGGCCATGTTTTAGCCTTATAAAGCACATACTACTTGGCGATTCTCTCTATTTATCAGAGTACTGCAATGGTATACTATCTTTTCTAGTTAAATGTCTTGGTGCTTATCTGGACCTTTATAAGTAATCTTTTAAAATGTCAATATCCAGCTGGCATCCAAAAGCTTCCAATAATATGAGTTCTTCAATCAATAAGTTGAAATACGAAAAGAAAGAGTTGACTTATTATGAACCTACTTTTATGTACTTATCTTGGCTAGAGAATGTACCACTGATCTTTATTATACTTGTCTTAGCTTTGAGGGTATTTTTAGTGTGCATCTTTGTAGACCTTGATAGAGAAGAGCTGTGGGGTCTTATACAGCTAGTATTATCATATATCCATCCCAGATGAATAGTACCTATTAACTAGATTAAAGAAATCACCGCTACTGCTAATACAAGCGTAATATATATATATGGCTATCTTTAAACCCTAGAATCCATCACCTCAATGCTTCTCTCACTTTCTTCTCCCATTTTTCTCCTGAATGATCCTCCCGCTTGTCCTTCTCTGCCTTGTCCCTCTTCCTCTCAGCATCAGTTTGGTCCTTCTCTGCCTGGGTCTTGGAAGCCTCCTTTTCTCTTTCAACAGCGGTAGCATCATCCAGGTCGTGTTCAAGCTGGGTTTTGCGGACCTCCTCGGCGCTGGTATCCTTCCCCTCGCGTTCATCCTCTTCGATCTTCTTCTTGATGGCCGTCAGATCACCCTGGACCGTCTGGGTGTGTCTTCTCGCCTCGGCCAGCTCCCGCTCGGCCCCCTTCTCGGCCTGTTCCTTGTCATTGTAGTTGTTGCGGCAGTGCTCGGCGTACACGTCGTACACAGGGGGTCTGACAGCCACGTCGTAGCTACTCGAGGGGCCCAACGCCTTGAGATGAGGCTCGATCATCTCGCTGACCTTCTGGCGGATGATTTCCTCGATGAACTGGTCCGGATTCTGCACAAACTTGCACCGGTCCAGCGTCTCCTGAAGGATAGGCCCAACCCGGCCCTCGACAAACCGCCGTAGGCTCGCTTCCGTCTCCTGCATCGCGGGCTCTCTCAACCGCTCCGTCGTCGCCTCGGCTGACTCGCGATCAAAGTCTGGCGGGTTGTCGGCCATCTCCTGGTTCGCCCGCTCCCTCACGTCGTTCAGCAGGCCTTCACGAGCCGCCTCCAGATCCACCTCGGGCGTGTCAGCGTTGCGCCGCGCAATCTGTCGCACGGTGTCCCGGATGCGGACGACGAATGGATCCAAGAAGTCGGAGATTTCCTGGCGGCGCTGGGGCACCTCTCGAGCCCACTGCGCGAGCTGGTAGATGGCCGCGGGGCCACCCAGGTAGGTAACCATGGCCGGCCCGTACAACCAAGCAATGTCGTAGATGGAGGGGATTTCCCAGGGTTTCTCGTCGCCGACGGCGGATAGGGCAAGCGCCGCCCGTGAATATTGTTCCCTTGCGTGCACAGGTGGGATGGTCAGGATGCCCGAGATCTTGTCTTTCCCCTTGATCAAGGCCTGAAAGCTGGTTGTCACCACCTCAGTGGTAGTTTCGTCATACTGGCGAGCAAACGTGATGGTGACCTCGCCGTGCGTTATGGTGGTCAGCTCCAGCTGGGTGCCCGAGAGCCGATATTGCGCAGTACAAGTCTTGGGCTGGTCCAGTAGCTGTGAGCGCAATCCCCAGTACACTGTGGTTGGAGAGGAAGGGAAGATGGCAAAGGCGAACTCGCCCCCAGCGGTTGCTTCGTAGTATCCCGTCCAGACAGCCAGATCGAGCTCCCCAGAGGGCTTGACGCCCTCCACCATGCGATCGAATTCCTCCTGGGAGAGGGCCAGGGCGTCCTCGTCCATATCTGCGTCCTTCAAGGCATCCAAGAAGGCGTCATAGTCATTGTCCACCGCCGCCTTTAGCGCCGCGGAGGCGAGGTCGTTGTTCTGGTTGAACTCGAAGAAAGTGGCGGCCTTGGTTGACATTGTAGTGTGTTAGGTGCAGAGTTAAATCAGCAGAATAGGTCTTCAAAAAAGTATATATATCTCAGAGACACCTAACTAGACTTTTAGTTTCATTACTAGCTGGTGCCAGCCGATACTATCTGTGAGGGGGATTGCGTCTCTGTACCGTATTCAAATGAAAAATACACATAATTTGCAATATTTCGATTTCCTGGTTTTAGGGTTTAGGGTTAGGGTTTACAGCCTTGGACTCTTAAAGTGTAGTTCTAGGTTAATGGTAAGCTTAAAATGTGTGAATAAGATATTTTCTTCATGAGGCTATACAACCCTAAAAACTGAACCAAATAATCCTCGGGCAGTACAACTATATATTATTTATCCTGCTCTTCAATAGGTACCTATGAAAAAATGAAATTTGGCCATTGAAAAAACAGACTCGTTTGGGTGTACTCCGTACTATATACCTGCAGGATACAGAGTATAGAGGTTCATGCAGGGCCCCCACACAACATGACAATTCAAGCCCAGCTGAAGTGGACCAGGTTCAGCTGCATTTCCACAGCCACTATGAGCACAGATCTAGTAGCCTTGTGATTACCCTGGTATCCATCCAAAAGCTATGTCAACATTGTATTGTCTCTGAATCAAAAATCATCAACGAAATCTGTCGAATACACCATGTCCACTCAGCTACCTCCCGACCAGTCTCTCTCAGTTGAGACGTTGGGCGGACGACTGGTTCTGCACTCGGTGTCAGAAGATGGGATAACAATTGGCAAGGACACCCCGTATGAAAGCCTGACGGGGTACCACAAGGGATCGCATTTCTTCAGCGAAAGCATCCAGCTCACCTCAGCCGTTCAGGCCCCATATGGCCTCACCCTCTCGGCATGGACGGTCATCTGTGGCCAGGCGCGCCTGACGCTGGACGCGACGGGCGTGGATGGGGGCGCCTCGGCGCCCAACGGGCAGCCCGGGGGTGCCTTGACGCTGTACGTGCAGGACACAAGCGACGCGACGGCGCAGAACCTCTCCCTGCTGGCCCGGGGGGGCAAAGGCTACGATTTGCGCCCGGCCACCAGCGGCAGGCCCGGTAACGGGGGCCGCGGGGGCACGATTGTCAGCGTGGTGCAGCCGACGTACATCCAGGCCTGGGCGCCGCTGGACGGGTACTACGCCCGGGCGGAATTCCACCCAACGGATGAGCAAGACTACCACCACCCCGTCAAGCCGGGCGATTCCGTGTTTGTGGCGGGTCGGGGGATTGTTCAGGCAGGGCAGCGCCTCGCCGCGCCGGCTGTGACCATCACAGACATATTTCAGCCGTTGGCGGACGAACTGGCGGACGGGCACAGTCCCAGCGTCCTCAGCATCAAGCTTGCCGTGGTCAAAGTGCGCCGGGCGTTAAGCAGCCGGATCGCCCAGCAGCAGGTGCAGCTGGCCCCGACGGCGGGGGACGTCCGCGGGGGCTACGGGGGCGTGGGCGTGGGCGTCTTACCCCCCGTCACGCCCGGGGGCGATGGGGTCCCGGGGACGGAAATGCAAGTCTTCCTTAAGGACTGGGCCCCGGCACAGCTGGCGACGGCCCGGGCGCCCTTTGTCCACCCCAAACAGTGTTCCATGCTCGCCAACCGCGCGAATCTGTTCTTCTATATGAACTCGCCCAAGTTACGCAGCCACGCCCGGACGCTATACCACCGGATCCTGAGCCGCCTCAGTTTCCTGCCGCTACAGGCATCGGATCCCCTCTGGAAGGCGTACCAGGACTGTCCCTTCATGCCGACAACCAGCCTGCAGGACCTGGAGAACATCAAGACCGACGTGACCCTGCAGTTGACCCATCTTGATTCTGGTAAAGTGGTATGTGTTTCCTCTTTATAAGTCATTGCCGTGTACTGAAGTTGAAACCAGAACTTCCATGGTTTTGCCCCGACTTGGGTGCCCCGGGCGAGCTATAAATTCTATAAGGAAGTGTTTGACGACGCGATGGGAAATTTACAGGCGCTCGAGACAGCTTATATCAACTACCACGCCGCGTTGGCCAAGCAGCAGGATCTCAACGAGGACCTGAAAGCCGTGTACAAGAACACCACCCAGATGGTGGAGGGTTTGCAGAAGGACATTGAAGACCTCCAGTTGATGGCCCAGACTCTCGACGGGCAGATTACTGACCTGCGTGTGGATGTTGCTTTAGCCCGCCAGAGCCTGTTGACAGCGATGAATGCCGAGCTACAGGCTATCAAGGCTGCCTTTGGCTTTACAGTTCTTCAACTGTAAGTAAACCCTAACCCTAAGCGCCGAGTCTTTTTTTCCATATCTCACCCAGCAGGATCAATGTCTTCACTATGGTCAATATGGTTCCAGGCTCATCAAAGATCCTTATGGGACTACTGGAAGGCGGCGAAGTGGTCTACCAGGGGTTCACTGAGATCCCGACCACCGACGGGACAAGCATCCGTAAAGAATATCTCGCCTCCCAGTTCCACAGGGACGTCAAAACCCTTGAGAAGCTGTCGGTACTGCTGGCCAAGAGGAAGAATGGCGATTACGAGCTGGACGAAGCGTTCGGCGTGCGAGTGCTGGCGGACAAGGACGAGCTGAATGCCCAACTGGACCGGTTTTCGACAGAGGCGTTTGGCGGCGTGCACGACGCAGCCACTCGCAAGGCCATGAACAAGGCCTTTGACGCTCTTCTCGCAGTTCTGGACAAGCGTAACATGCTCATTTTCAAGTACAACGCCGCCCTCAAGCTCATCGTGGCCAAGACCGCCCAACAGGCGGCCTTCCAGAAGCAGGAGCGCGATCTGTCTCGCCGCCGGATCGAGAGCAACGACCCAGACCTGCCCATCATCACCACATATGTCGACGCCATCTACCAGGCCGCCCGAGCACGCGTCATGAAGCTGCTGGACCTGCTCCTCCGCTCCCTGAACTTCCGCATGCTGATCGCCTCGGATATCTACGACTACGCCTTCGAGGGCTCGGATCCAAACCACCCTGGGACTCTAGACAAAGTGCCCCTAGCACTCACCACCTCCCTACTGCACAACATGCGCTCCAAGGTCCAGGCGCGCTTCAGTCAATCGGTCGAGTACTGGGGCTCTGAGCCTGCAAAGTTCCCTGGCAATTTCGACCATGACGTGGGTAAAAAGTATGCCTTGAACAAATTCCAACTCAAGGCGCTGCTGGGTGGAGCTCATGAGGTGAGAAGATTCATTTGAAAAGAAAAAGGAAAAATTAGAACAAGGTTGATGAGATATAGATTGTTTTAACGATTCCAACGGCACGGAAACTAACCCCCAAGGCCGGGGACTTTGCCGGCTGCTGCAATGTGCGTCTGTACCGTGTGCGCTTCCAGATGAAGGGCCTCAAGCTCAACACCAGCAAGAGACAACCGGCAGAAGAGGCGCTGGTCAAGTTCACACTCACCCACGGGGGCCACGAAACGCTCGTCGACCGGGCGAACCTGGGGATGGACTTTGACCACGATCCGGTCAGGGTGCTGTACTCCTTCCGGCTTCACGCAGACGGCACTCAGACCGTCTTAGACAACGGCAACGTGGCCGAGTCGGACATCAACCAAGTGGCCACCTCATATGCGGCCCCGGGGCCCTTTGCCGAGTGGACGATCAGCATGGCAGGCTCCGACTTTGATAATCTCGATCTGACGCATGTTACAGGGGCGTACTTTGACTTTTGTGGCACTAATTATGCGTTTAAATAGGAGTGCCAGATAATTCTGCAATATAGGATAAGCCCTGATAACATGCGAACAACAGGAATAGTAAATTGTCAAGCCATAGTAGTTCAGAAGCCCGCCCTCTGAAAGATTCTGCAAATAACTAGTGCCGTTTCTGACTATACTGTAATTTTCACTCGGCACTCTCTCCACAGCTGAACTGCAGAGACGGCTGGATTTAGTCTAGCCAGGTTGAATAGAAAAGCCAATAGACTCCGTTTCTAAGCGAACACCCGCTCTCACAGCTGAAAACAGAGCTAAAGAGGGGGGGGAATAATGGCTGAGCTGAGAAATGACCCCGGCTAGCTGAAGGATGGCTCTCCTGGAGAGGGGGGTGGGGAGGGAGAATAGGGCAAGGCAAGAATGATCTAGGCAGAAGAAAGTAAGTTGGTAATTATTTAAAGGATTAGACCCAAGCCTGGAATCAGTCTCAGTCCAGGGACATCTGATCCATGATGTATTTTGATCAATTGCGCAAGGAGGACAACCATACTCTTGGCTGGGATGTGGTGGTCAATTATGGGTGAGCAGTCAGAAATCTAAATGACTAACCCTAACCCTAACCCTAACCCTGAATAGCGTGAATGAGATCAACAAAGCGTTGGCTGCGGCGCACGCAGACTCGGATTCCAGGAATTCCATCACGCACATCACCTTGTGAGACATCAAGATCAAGACCCTCCTCTCCTCCTAACGCCGTCCTGTCTTGCTAATTGCTCCTAGCCAGGTGACAGGGAGTGACTGGAAAGGCGACGAATACAACGTGGACTACAACTTCTCGCTTGGTGCCCCCATCATCCAGGTCACCTTTAAGGACACAGTCGGCTTCATCTGCGAGCTGACTGTCCCCGTCATCTCAGGTATCGCCACCGGCCACAATGGAGAGGACAAGGCCGAGCAGACCGTTGGGAGCGACGTGTACACGTTTGTGATTGACGGCCTCTTGATGGGCACCGCGCTGGGAGGCTCGACGGGAGCCATCACGCCCCCGGACACGCCATTTATCTTCCCTACGGACTCTAAAGACGGCATTGTGACGATTGACTTTCCGACCTCGAAGGATATGTCGGTGTCGATCCAAGATGGCCGCCGTGCGGACAAAAAGACCAGGATATCGTTTGTGGAGGCCCATAAGGCGGACGTTTGCCTCGCGATAGCCCAGCAGCTGCGCACCACCTACAAGAACGTGCGCCTGGAGCTGGCCCGGGTGAATTCCTCGGCAGCCCCCGGCGATGCGGTCCAGCTGCAGCCGAGAAGCTTCATGTTCGCCGTCCTCTCTGAGAAGAACAAGACAGTGCTGAAGGAAAACATCCTCAGCGTCTTCATCCAGACGGGCAGCACCGAGTCTGGGACGCGCGATGAGAGTCGGGGCCGCAAATGGTCAGCCCTTTGGCTCGATACTCTGAGAATATCCCCCATCTACAGCAGCCATACGGCATCGATGTTTTTCAAAAAGGAGACCATCTACGACTTGATGATCCGCCCTGCGATCAGGAAGCATGGGATGTCCAGCTCCCTCCGGTCCAGCAGGGGCACTATCTCTCTGGATCTGTACACCGGCCAGAGCATGCATCGCGATGCATATGTATATCCGGACCCCGAGCCTGATCGCTTCAGGAACTATAGGAAAGTTTCCCAGATCAACGCGGATCCAGATCCCATTGCTTTGGTTCTCAAGGTGAGTTTGGCCAGCTCCTTTAGAGACGAAGGAGGGTGGCCACTGACCAGACTTCAGACCGAAGGAGATGCTGTCAAATGCAGGGGAACCTGCACCTACAGCTACAAATTTGACTGGATGCAGGAGTTTGGGTATACAGGAGATGAAGTTTTGTCGTACGGCACTGTGACAGTGACAAACACGCTGGACAAAACCCTGGGAACCACCACATTTGTCGACGACTACGCATTAAACATGGGCTGCACGATCTCTGCGGGCGACTGGACGCGCAAACTGGTGCCGGACAATCAGGACTTCTGGCACAAATTTACGGGAGGGTCAGAGGATATCCCATTCTGGGTCAGTAAGCTGGATCTTGTTCTCGACACCATCAAGATGGACTTTGGCTCCCTTTATTTCTTCCTCACCACCAACCTGCTGATGCCCGGCAAGAAGGTGATCCAGATTGACAAGTCATTGGGCTTGCAGGTAGTCGGCAGTTTGTATATTGCGGGAGATGTTATCGCAAGCTAAGGAATATAGTATAGTTTAAGTGTCAGAATATAGATCTAAATAGGATGAACGCTTTGGTTTAGGGTTTAAACCCTAAACCCTAAACCCTAACCCTAAACCCTGATCTATAATCTCTAGGAGAAAGATAAAGATTATATACTTATCTAGCCTACTAGTAGCTAAATATTAAAGCAGCTATATAGGCCTAGTAGTGAGTTATAAGCTTATTTAGTTATCTACTCCGTAGGAGCTGAACCCTCACTACATGAGGTTAAGAGGGAGGCTAAATAATATTAATGGCATTTACCTACAGCACCTGAGAATGACTATCACTAGGAATTAATATAGAAACTAGTGTACTTGAAGAGGGTAATACTAAAGTAGTCTTAAGCTTATATAGATATTGATATATAATTCTATATATATTATAGTAATTATAGTATATATAGAGTTGTTTGATTTTAAGCAGATTCTATTATACAGTTATAATAACCTTGTTTTTACTTCTAGCTAATTAGATACATTTACATAACAGCTAAGCTCACCACGTTTATACACAATCATGTTTCAGTCAGGCCAATATACATCAATCCTCATATTCCGCTGCAAAGTCCGAGTGCTCATCCAGCCACTGCGTATAGCCCATGGCCGGCTCCAGGGCGAGCGAGGGATCCAGCACGTAACTGTCTGCGACGCCGGCCGTCAACGTACCGTCCCAGCAGTGCTCGGCGAAGCACTGCTGGCAGGCCTGGGGGCGCGCAATGCCCATGCGCGACAGACTGCGGTCGATGGCGGCGCAGCCCAGACAGTCGGTCCAGGAGTCGCTGAGAGAGCCGTTGCCCTGCGTCAGCAGGTTGAAGCTGTTCTGCATGACGCCGTCGAGCATGGCGTTGGACATGTTGGTCACGGACCACGAGTAGTTGCTGTACCAGCTGTAGGGGGCGTTGGCAAAGTAGGCGACGATGGGCGAGGTCTCGTCGCGCGTGGTGGTGAGGTTGACGTCGCAGCCAAACAGCACGGGCTTGGAGGTGTAGTTGCGCGCCAGCATCTCGCTCGCCGGCGGCACCTCGGGGAAGGGCAGGCCGTGTTTACGGGCCTGCAGGTAGCTCTCGCGCAGGTTGACGCCGTTGCTCCAGGTGTAGGGCTCGAGCTCGCAGCTGTCGTCCCAGGCCAGGATGAGGTCGACCTTGCGGGCGGGCTGGATCAGCGGCAGCAGCGGGATGGCCTGGCCGGCCTCGGAGCCGTCGGCGAGGGTGAGGTTCTCCTGGCTGCCAAACGGGTTGGGGATGGACGGGTTGCTGATCTCGGCGACGGTGTAGTTCCACAGCTCGCTGAAGATGGCGTCGACGTCCTCGACCAGGGCGTCGAGGGCGGCGCTCTCCATGTCGCGCTTGGTGAACTGGCCCAGCGTGCCGTTGCTCACCTCGGAGAGATACCAGAAGTTCCACGCGCTGGCCGCCGTCCCCATCACGAAGCTGGTCTGGTCCAGGTTCGCGACGCACTGCTCGGCCGTGTTGTTCTCGTTGGGCACCGTGCCCACGTACCGGGTCGGGATGAAGCCTTTCTCCCACGATCCGAACTCGAACGGGTTCCATTCATACTGGATGGTCAGCTTTTATCTCGTGGGAATATAGGAACAGAATTGTGCACTGAGGATAAAGCTCACCCATGGCGCATCCCACGAGGCTACATAGACCCCATCTTCCACCGGCGAGCTGCTGTTGATGCTGCTGGTCGAGAGGATCGGCATCGGCCCTGCGAAGCTCTTGAAGCCCGGCAGCTCCGGGATCGACGACCACGTCCGGTTGACGCCGGGGATGTACTCGTACGCGAAGCCGCGGCCCAGAAAGTCCGTCACGCTGATGTTGAAGCCGGCCTCCCACTTCTCGTAGATGCTCTCAAAGTATCCCTCGACCGGCGCCGCGTACTCGCTGTACGTCGTCGCCTCGAACCGGTCGATCTCGACGTGCCAGTCGCTCACCATCTCGCGGATGGGCGCATAGTCGTGGAACGTCGGCGACGCAACAGGCCACGATCCCCCCGACAGGCCCGCGATGTACGTCAGCATCTGGAACAGCCCGCCCGTCCGCGCCTCTTTGGCCCCTGCCGTGCGTTCGTCCAGCGCCAAAAGACCGCCCACCCCCGTCATCGCAGACCGGAAGCCGCCGCCGCTGTTCGCCCATGCAATCACCGGCACGTTGAAGTCGACATCCTCACGCACCCGGTCCATGTACTCGGCCGCGTCGAGGCCCTCCAGCTTCAACCGCCGCAGGTACCGGCCCAGAGCGTCGACGATCTCGCCCTTGCGCCCATGCACCCAGCGCGTCTCGTTCAGCGACGTCGATAGGGGTGGGCGCACCAGCTGGATGCCTTCAGGGCAGTCGACATAGTACGGCGCATAGCTGCTGCTGCTGCTGCTGCTGCTGCTGCTGGCAACGGCAGTGCCAGCTGCCAGTAAAACGGGGAGGGCAATGTGAGAAATCATGGTTGTTGACGGTTGAAGGACGATTGAGAGGGTATGGAGTACTTATACTATGGAGTACTTATACTATGAAGTACTTGTAATAATGCTTACTTTGTTCCCACACCGAGCTGGTTGCCTTGTACGGTCAATGATTTACTCTGTGCATCTCAATGCTTACCCTGACTCCGAGCTGGTTGCCTGATACGGTAATAATCCTGCCGATCGTAGGAAGAGCCGTGGCCCTAATTGTGCAGGATGACGTCAGGGCAGCTCTAACTGGTTACTCCTTTTAGTAATGTTCTTGCACCATCCCTGCGCCTTAATTTTAAAGCAAGAATGATTCTAAGCTGAAAGATCAACCATCTACATTACATAGTACTATATAGTATCACTAATTACATGCCAAATCAAGCCTAATGTGTTGACATCTAAATGCTGACAATTCTTACTTAATTTCGCATATTCATCAGGATTACTGCCTACTCTGTACACTCATATGATCAACCTTACAAAGTATGCATCAGACGTTACTAATTAAAGTAATGAATGCCCATAAGGCTGCTTAGCCGAGCTTGCTAGTCAAACTAATTTCCGGAGGTTGGGGCGGTGTAATGAAGTGGACTGGGGGCCAGGCGGGTATATGTGGATTGGATAATCCATCTATGCAGTAGACTATAAGCACTTATTGTGAAGTGTAAAGAGGAGTCCTTCTGCTATCTTACCCTAGGTTGCCTAAGTAGCGCTCTCAAGCAGAGACAATGCTGTCTAATTATGGTACTTATCACTACCACTAAATCTCCAATACTACATTTTTTTCCTTTATTTATATCAAATAGTAGTATCATGATTTCTCTATTATATACACTAATACAGCTTCTTTTATATCCTAGACGGATAGTTCATCTTCTGTACCACATCCTTGTCACTGGAGTCTTCCTCATCTTCTTTTGTAGCAGAAAGATGCCCTGCAAGAGAGCCTCCACAGTAGGAGGACAGCCCGGCACATAGATATCCACAGGGACAATCTGATCCACCCCCCGCACAACATCATAACTGTAATGATAGTACCCGCCCCCATTTGCACAGCTGCCTATACTGATCACCCATTTTAGGTCCGGCATCTGGTTGTACAGTTGTCGCAACGCAGGCGCCATCTTGTTGCATACCGTGCCCGCTATGAGCATCACATCCGCCTGACGGGGCGAGGCCCGGAAGATGATCCCCAGTCGGTCCTGGTCGTATCGGGGCATGGAGGTGTGCATCATTTCAATGCCGCAGCAGGCCAAGGCAAACGTCAACGGCCACAGGGATCCTTGTCTAGCCCAATTGACAAGCTGGTCGGCCTGTGTCCTTGATAAGACGTCATAGTTAGAATCATGGACTAGACTCCGAGAATCTGGATCAGAACATACAGCACATAGCCAACTGCCCCAGATTTGTCGCCATGTCCTGTCTTGCTTATGGCTCGTGTCATCGGCAGAGAGGCCAATTTAGGTGCTGCAGTCAGGAATTTCGACATTTTGATATCTCAACTCAGTCATGCCTGGATCTTAGTAGGTAGACCTTTTATAGGTATGCTCCATAGCCAATCAAAAGATAAGTCGGCGACTAGGTGGATACTCTCTGGCCAATCGGATTTGAGAAAAGTCGGCGACTAGGTGGGTCATCGGGATAACATTGATCCACCATTACTTTGAAAGAAGACAACTGCTTATTCTTTGTATGTATTCATAGTGTACAATACATTAAATATGCCAGTTAAAATTGCTTGTCGGCAATGCCACAAGCGGCGGGTTAAATGCGACCGAATTGAGGGAATGCCCTGTTCTCAGTGTCGCATTGCCTGCAGCCCCTGTGAACCCATCCTCTCCCGCCGTGGCCGGTACGTCGCCCGAATAGACAACTTATAGACAATTGAATTGATTTGAGGTAGACATCGAAAGCTTCCTCTCAACAGTTCTTTCCATCTTGCTGCCCTGTCGACTGCTAGAGACTCACAGAACCGTGAACCCGGCCTGATCCCAGACCATCGGCCTAGAGGCAAAATCCCCTATGTGGTCGACGCGTCCAATATTAGTTATCTGATTCGAGAGTTTGGCTCCCCGGATCAAACCTCCACCCCCATCGAAGAATGCCTGAATAGAGCTATCCGCGAGCGGCTGGATCAACCGACAAGACAACATGTTGACAGCCTTCGCAGCTCGACTCTGCGTCGGCTTAAGAATGAAAAGGCGTTTGATTTACCGTCGCAAGCCATCAGCACGGTTCTATTAGATGTCTTCTTCCAGAATTCCCTTTCTGCGCTGGCAAGCATCGAGAAATCCGATTTCATGGATAGCATCCAGAGAGGCACAGTCTCCCATTTGTTATTGAATGCAGTCTACATGGTTGCAACCATCTACTGTCCGGATTCGATCATCAATGATGCTGGATTTGCATCCCGCTATATCGCCAGTCTCACCTTCTACCATCGAGCCAAGGATCTTTATGATGCAGGGCACGAAACTGATGCCATCGCCGTCATCCAGGCCACCTTTCTCCTCTCCCAGTGGTGGAGTGGCCCTCTCGAACAAAAGGATCCGTGGTATTGGCTAGGTATAACGACAGGGATGGCGCAATCCCTGGGTATGCATCGATTGTAAGTAGATCTCACGAATGGCCTCAAACATGCTAACTGTTCAGAAAACCATACTCGAACCTTGAATCCAGAGATCGCAGGCTGTGGCGCAGAATATGGTGGATAATTTATGTTGGTACATGGAACCATTGGTGATTATAATGCTGACTCGATTCAATAGGCTACAGATATTTATCTGTCCATGGGTCTTGACAGAGCGCCTCATGTCCACGACAATTTCTGTGAAATACCGACACTCACGGCAGATGATTTCCAAGGAGCCTCAGCACCAGGCGAGCAAGTGCCTTTTATGATATCCCATGTCCAACTTGCTCGAACCGGTATGACAGTCTTTTCAACGACTGGCATGAGAGATCACTAGTGAATAAATTTCATCCTTTGCAAGTGTTCGAAGCGAACTTTCTCGAGCGAATCTCGGCTTGGGCTACACTGCTTCCATACGAGCTGCAGTTTCCTTCAAAGAATATATCGGGCATCTTGACTCAATTGACCTATGAGTACGTCAAATACAACACCCATTATCAGGCATGGTATGTCTAATCTCTCATTCCAGCCAGTACCAGCTGCTTTTTCTCCGAAAAGGCCCAGATGCAGCACAGATGGGTCCTGGGTCTCGCATATTCGAAATATGCACTCGCTTGTTCCGCATGCTCGAGGACTTGGTGACAGGCGGTATCCTCTTCTCCGTTGCTGGCCATGTGTAGGTGATTGACTTATTGATAAGCCTACTTCCTACGGAAAGAAACGTTAACGAGGCACTATAGACTCCCTGCCGTCATGTCCTCGCTCTGCTTCCATATCGCCAACATTAGCAGAGGACAACAGATCAGACCGATTGCTGAGCATCGAGCACGCTTCTGCTTGCATATTCTGAAAGACCTCCAGGCCTCATGGCCGATCATTGCCTCGGTATTGTCATGGCGACGGCGAGGTCGTTTGTATGCCTTAGGCAGGTCGTGGTGAATAGGGCCGCTATTCCTGTTTTAGCTTAGTGCGGGAAAGGGGAGAGGGATATTAGATGCGCCTCACAACGCACCTCTCCCTCCTCTCCTCTTTCCCCTCCTTATTTAAATATTTTAGTATTGAAGCCACTAATTGATTATTTATTTGCTTAGGGCCATTATATAATATTTAAACTAACTAATCTTAATTTCTATATAATTAATAGCAGTTAAATAATACTCTAATCATCTAGTGATTCTATTATTATATCTAACTGCTAGATCATGTTAATAATGAAAATATAATAAGACTAAATAATAACCCCTAAGTGTCATTTAGATGTTATAAGACCCTTAACGGAACTAAGGACATAATAATAAAGAAATAGTTCTTTAGTCTTTATATAAATAATCTAGATATACTATAGGATATAATGTCACACCTAGTGACTAAAAGTAACTAATAATTAATAAATAAGAAGCTTTATACTAAAGCTAAGGCCATGTTGGCCCTAAAGAATAATAAATAGTTAAAAGAAACCTAGTTGCAACTAAAGGAAGTATAGGCTAGACTTATAGTTATAGAGAATAAATATATAGAATTTATATTAACTCTTATATATAATACTACTAGTAATACTACCTTAATTAATAGAACCCCTAAACCTTATAATTCTTATAGACTTAAGCGCTCTACTAAACTACCTAACCCCTTAATGCTAACTAATGGTAAGGATCCTAGATTTAATAATTAGCTGATATTAATAAAGTAGAAGCTATATACTAATAAAGATTATTATAATACTAAAGAACTTTATATTATCTATATATTTAGTTATATAGATAGAAAGGCCCATAAATATATAACTCTTAAACTTTAAGATAATATAAAGAACCTTTATAATATGGCTAGTGATATCCTTAACTATCTAGAGACTATTTATAAGGATCTAAATTAGGTCATTAATACTAAAGTATTGTTCTATTGTCTATTCTAGAAATAGGAGAAATTTTATAATTTCTTTTTTAATTTCATGCACCTGGCTATAGAGGTAGGAGTTAATAAGGATAATCTTTAAAATAAGCTCTATTATAAATTAAGTCATTATATATAAGAACTTACTATCCCTAAAATTAATAAGGATAGATCCTTTAAGGAGTTCACTAAATACTACTCTAAAATAGTAAATTAATTAGAGGTTATAAATAATAATATAAACTATAGTAAAGGTGAAAGAGAAGAAACTATACTCACTAGTTTAAATATAAATAATAAGGTATTAACCTCTATTATTAAATATATCACCTTATAGAAGCTGAATACTTATAACTCTCTCTATCTTATTATTAATCTAGCTATTAGGAAGTGGAGGGAGGACTATAATACTTATTTTATATATAGCTTAATAAAATATAAAGCTAGGGCTTATCTTAAATAGAAGACTACTAACTTAAAGCTGGCTAAGCTTAAGGAACTAGAGGCTAAAGAGGAACCTATAGAGCTAGTAAAAGACTTAGCCTAAGAAAAGTCTCCTCTCTAGGTGAAGTAGAAGTGGACATAGGAGAATTAGACCTATCTAAACTAATTAGTGGATAACCCTTTATTATAACTAGTTAGTTATTATATAATAGATATAGTATACTAATTATTATATTAGTAGATATAGGAGTGAGAGGAAGCATCTTTATTAATATATAGAGAATAAAGGATATAACTTAGTTCTTTAATATCCCCTTATACCCCTTATTAGAATTAGTGGGTATTAAAGGATTTAACAGCTAGCCTAGGACCCTAATTACTTATATTATTATTCTACACCTATAAGTAGATAGATAATAATTTTTAAATAAACTAATACTTATCACTAATTTAGGGTATTATAATATTATTATTAATAAGACCTAGATAGTAAAATAAGACACCTAATTAGACTATTAGAATAATTAGCTTATATAGCTAAAATAGAGCCTAATACTAAATAAAGAACTTTAGAAGAAATAATCTATAGTATTACCTAAGATAATACTATAGTAGAAGAGTGAATTAATAGTGAAAAAGGAATTCTAAGAAAATATAGTTTATTATAATAAGAAGCTAATAATAGAGATAAGAGTAGAATAATACTAATAAAGGAATTAGACTTATTATTAACTATTTTAAATAAAGGCCATCCACCATTATAGCAACCTGGCCAAGATGGAGTGAAAGCTAAAGAAAAGTATTATTAATAAAGAGGATTAAGTCCTAAAAAGGAAGGACTCCCTAAGATATAATAATTTAATAATAATTAATATTACTATTATTAGGGCACTAGCATTTTATTAGTATATAAAGAAGGAGGATTTAAAGATCTTTATTATTAGCCTAATAGAGATTAAGTAAATTATTAAGAAAAAATAATAGGATTAATAGAACTCCTAGACCTAGGGAGTGGTACTCACTAATATAGAATAATTAAATAAGAACCTATCCTAACTTATTCTAAAGGAGTATTATAATTTCTTAAATATCTTTTTTAAAAAGAAGTCAGACAACCTGCTACCTTATTAGAAAAAATATAATTATAAGATCTAATTAAAATCTAATATATCTATAGAGGAGGCCATTAGATATAGTCCCCTATATAAGTAATCCCTTAAGGAATTAGAGGCGGCCCACTAATATATAATAAAAAATCTAGATAAAGAATTTATTAGCTATACTAATTTATCTTATGCCTCATTTATCTTAATAGTAAGAAAGGTAGATAAAGGTCTATAGTTCTATATAGATTATTAAAAGCTAAATTTAATTATAAAGAAGGATAAATATTCCCTACCCCTAATTAATAAACTACTTAAGTAACTAAATAGAGCCTAAGTGTTTATAAAGCTTAATATATAATAAAGATTTTACTATATATACCTAGATCTAGAGGCCAAAGATCTAACTGCTTTTAGAACTTACTATAGTACCTTTAAGTATAAGGTTATGCCTTTTAGGTTAATAAACAGTCTTATCACCTTCTAGTAATTTATTAATAGTATATTTATAGACTATTTAGATAAGTTTATAATAATATATATAAATAATCTACTTATTTATAATAAAAATAAGGCTAAATATTAAGAATATATTAGAGAGGTTCTAAAATGCTTATAAGAGGCAGGATTATAAGTAAGTATTAAAAAATATGAGTTTAATATTTAAAGAATTAAGTATTTAAGATTTATTATTATTATCTAAGGGATTAAAGTAGACCCTATAAAAACTAATGTAATCTATAACTAGAATTATTTAATAATAGTAAGATCTATATAATTATTCCTTAGGTTTTACAACTTCTATTAGAGGTTTATTAGGAACTATAGCTATATAATATAACTATTAATAGCCCTAACTAAGAAAGACCTTCTATTTAACTAGAATAAGGACTATAAATAGGCATTTAAGGAGCTAAAATAACAACTAATAGAGGCACCTATTTTAGGCCACTATAATCTAAAGCTCCTTATTAGAATTAAAATAGACATATTAGATAATATAGTGGCTAGAATACTATTATAAAGGTTTAAAGAAGATGAACTCTAGTATCCTATTATATTCTTCTTAAAGATAATATCGCCACTAGAACATAATTATAAGATCTATAATAAGGAATTATTAGTGATTATTTAGGCCCTAGGAGAATAGAGAGTAGAGTTAGAAGGACTATAAAGAGATAAATACTTTAATATACTCTTAGACTATAAGGCATTAGAGTACTTTATAATAAAGCAATAGTTAAACACATAGTAGGCATATTAGTTAGAGTTGCTCTCTTAGTTTTACTTTATTATCTATTACTAATTAGGGAAGGAAAATATGCTAGTAGATGCCCTAATAAGAAAGAAACTAGAGAGGAGGGAGAATTATTATCTTTAAATACTATTAGCTATAGAGGTGCTTAATAAATAAATTTAGATAGAACTTAAGCTCCTTAAAAGTAAGAGTTTTAAGTTAACAACTTATATGACGCTAGACAGTATAGTATTAGATAATAATAATTTAAATAATTTAATAACTAACTACTTAATCTCTAATAATAAAGTATTAGATAGGTTATTAGTATTAAATAAAGATGATAATAGAATAATCTAAATGGCTCCCCTAGACTAAGATGTCTATATTCTAGATAGGCTACTCTAAGAGAACTGCATGGCGACCTCTTTATAGACATAATATAAGAAGGCCAAAATAAGAGAGGCACTATAGATAATATAGGAGGGACTACTTCTATATTAAGATAAACTAATAGTTCTAGAGGAGGGTGACTTAAGAGTATAATTATTAAATAAGATTTATTAATAGCTGTTAACTGCCCACCCTAGATAGAATAAGATAAGAAAGCTCCTATAGGACTAATATTACTAGCTTAATTAAAGAAGTAATATAGACTAATATATTAAGAACTACTTTATTTATTATTATTTAGAGAATCTTAAAGACTAGACGCTAGGGCTCCTATAACCCCTACTTATCCTAAAATAACTATAGTAATATATCTTAATAGACTATTAATCTTTCCTAAAAGATAATGACTTAAAGGATGCTACCTTAGTGGTTATAAATAGGTTAAGTAAAAAGACTATCTTAATCCCCTACTTTAAGATAAATAGCGCAAAGGAACAGGTGGAGCTGTTTATTAAATATATATATTAATACTATAGAGCCCCTAATTCTATAGTATTTAATAGAGGTCCTTAATTTATTACTAAGTTCTAATAAGAGTTCTATTATATCCTAGAGGTAAAGCTGAAGCTGTTAATGGCTCACTATATATAAATAAATAGTTAGATAGAGATTATAAATTAATATATTGCCTAATAATTATATCTCTTTATTAACTATTATTAATTAAATTAGTTAAAGCTTTTATTATTACTTAACTATATAGCTGCTATCTTGCCCTATAAGTCGACAGGAGTGTCGCTGTTCCTAATGGATTAAGGTTACTTATTAAGAACCTTATTTAACTAGAGAGATTAGAATAAGGATAAAGACTCACCCTTAATATTAAGAATAAAGATAAAATAATAGGAGGCGGAGAAAAAAGCTAAACAGCTATAAGAGGTATAGGAATTTATAAGAAAGAATATAAGAGAAGCCTAAGAACGCCAGAGAACCTAGGTGAATAAGTATAGGAGATAGATTAACTTTAATACTAATAATAAAGCCTTTCTTATAATAAAGAGCTATAAGATAGATAGACTAAATAAGAAGCTAGATTATTAAATATTAGGTCTCTTTCTTATTAAAAAAAGAGAGGGTAATACCTTTTGTCTAAAACTCCTTAACTTAATAAAAATCTACCTAGTTATATCCCCTAATAAGCTGTAAAAGGCGCTAGATAATCCCCTATTAGGACAGATTATTAACCTATAGGAACTATTAATAATAAATGGCTAGAAAGAGTGGGAACTAGATAGTATATAGGTAGTATATAGCTATTATAGTAGACTATAGTATTAGGTTAATTAATTAGGATATAATCTAGATAATAAATAGTACTTAGCTAGGAATTTTATAGGAAGCCTATATCTCCTAAAGGAGTTCTATAAGATGCATCCTGCTAAACTGGGCCCACTAAAAGGCCTAGAGAAATAGCTGGCAGCCTGGGACACAGGTAAGGACCTAGAGGAGGATAGTAATAATAAAATATTAATTAAAAGTATAAAAAGAGGTAGGCCTATAAAAAAAAAAGAATTAGTAGATAAGTAATCTTTTATAAATAATATCTAGATAGAGTGGCTATCTTATTATTCTTAGAATATTATAAGATAAATTCCCCTTAGGAATAGAGGGGTCTAAGTAAAGTAAAGTCTTAAGTAATAGGCTATAGTATAGAATAAGGTATCAAAAGAGCCACAGTGCCCTTATTAGTGTGAGAGTATTAAACATAGATTCATAAAAGAATTAAAGGCTAAATAGGGGGGTAATGTTATAGCGACGGCGAGGTTGTTTATATGCCTTAGGCAGGTTGTGGTGAATAGGGCCGCTATTCCTATTTTAGCTTAGTGCGGGAAAGGGGAGAGGGATATTAAATGCGCCTCACAACGCACCTCTCCCTCCTCTCCTCTTTCCCCTCCTCGTTCAAATATTTTAGTATTGAAGCCACCAATTGATTATTCATTTGCTTAGGGCCGTCACAGGTATACCCTTTTTTTACCTCCATGTTCAAGCGACACTCAGGCGTGTCGTTTGAATACGAGAGTCAGCCACTCCAGCAAGGCGATACTGGTGCTCTTAGTGCACCAGGCGACTTGTATGAGCAATTCTTACAGGATGAAGTTCTACCTGTGAATAGCTCTACGTTCCCTTTTAGCTATATCTTTGATGATGTCTTCTTCACCCTGCCAGAGTCTACACTTTCTGTATGACCTGTTCCAACATATAAGGGTATTTATATAAGCCATCAATATGATACCTAAAGGGATGGGCCTTTAAAGGACTTGTCGACAGCATTAGATTTAATTAGTGCAGTTGTAATATCTATATAAATAAGCTATATTGGCATCTTCCCCATCTGGATGTCCATCTCAACCTCTACGCAAAGATGAATGAGGCCCTGCCAGACCGATCCCAAGATACACCACCTGCTCAATGGCAGTGCTATAGGCTTTCAACACTTGCTGGCTGTTCATTGTTGACCAACAAATGAAATCACCTCGGCAGCAACGACGGTCAGAACAGGATCCACGCCCGGCACTGGCCTGGATCAGACTTGAGAGAGTTTTAGTAAAGATACAGTGTGGCACTGTTAGGGTTAGGGTTAGGGTTTCGGGTAGGACCTTATCATATTTTGAAATGGGTGTATATGCCGCTCATGGGCTGAAAACAGCAGTAGATAGCCTCTATGCACTGCTATATCTCTTGTATGGATTAGGGTCAGGTGAAGAATAGGGTTAAAGTAGGGTTAAGTGTAGCTGATGATCAGAGGCCATCTATACTGGTGGGCGACATCTACTTCACTCTATATAGCCCTCCATTCATAAAGAGATGGTACATACGACCATAGGGTGTGGAAAACAGGGCTTCCCGTCCGCTCAGCCGTACTTAAGCCACACGCCGGTAGGTTAGTAGTTGGGTGGGTGACCACCAGCGAATCCCTACTGTTGTATGTTTTTATTTTGACTTGGCCGTTGATTGAGTCTATTATTATACTTGCTCGTTGAAAGTAGTAGTTGACCTGCTATTTTTTGATTCATTTTTTATCTTTATATTGACAATGAAGAGTATGTTTCTTTGCTTTGGTTCATGTAATTAGAATCAACTTCCCCTGGTCTAGATTATCTCTGTATGTGTAAGGATTAGGCCTAGGGGTACCTAACCAACACGGCCAAAAGACCAACATTATCCGCAAGATACTCTTGCGGATAATGTTCACCTTTTCTGTATGTTATTCCCTTGTCATACAGTGTCTGTATTACAGATGAGCATTAACAGAATGGGGAGATGCTTGATGACACCCTGCTCACCCACTACCAAATTGATCAGTTGCTCCTTCTCCCGGGGAACCAGAAAGTGGATATCCCCTGGCTCCAGGCCCAGCTGGACTATGCGCGATTCTGTTCCTCCGTCATAGTGGCTATGCATAGTGGCCGAGCCTTGTTCTCACATCTACAGCAGCAACTCCTGCGCTGGAAGACAAGTCTCCTGCCTCAGTACTAAGACATTGATCAGGTACAGCGCATGGACCTGGGTGGCGATGTGGTGAAACTGGCCCTATTCCGTCAATATCACCGAGCGATTTTCACGATCCACCAGCTATGGGAGCCCCATTCAGGCTCGATGGTGATGGGCATCAATCAAAAGGATTGGATGGGTTCCTCAGCACAGTCAGAAAGCGAAAGCTTATCCCTTCAATCTGCCCAAGTGAGCCTAGGGAGCAGTGTTCATTTCTCATCGTCCACGAGCTGGTGAGAAAACCCTGATCCTGCCCCTTACACGGAGCAAATGGGCTAAATGTGTGCATTTCCAGCGCCCTATTCAATCTTGTGTGCCAGGCCTTTAGTGTGACTCTGACAGCTATTCTTGGCAATCCTTCCCAAGGGCATGATCTCGCGTACTTGAGTATGGCCGGTGGCTTCTTTGGCAGGATGCTGATGCAGGAACACATTCCCCTGGTTGAGATTATAGAGCTCGCTCGGATTGCTCCTGGTCGTAGCAGTCCGGATGCATCCAGGCAAAATTGTTCATTTCAAAGGCGCACCCGGCGGCCTTGGCCTCGGCGGGCGTGTGGCCGCAAAAGTCCGGTGGGATGTTGGCCGTGATGGTGATCTGCGAGAGGAGCGGGTTCCATGTGCGGCGGAGAAGCAAGGCCCCGATGACCAGCAGTGCGATGAACGTGGCCAGCGGTACGAGTATTAGCACCACCAGCCGGCCAGGGACCCAGCGGCGCCAGCCACAGCTTGTGTCGCGGCGCCGGGGCCGCTCGGCGCCATACGGCTCTGGACTGGTGGAGCGCGAGCGCGAGGGGGCCATCAGGCCTAATTTCTCATACGCAGCGGTGGTCAAAGGACGCATGGTGGACAGAAGTGACAACAGGGGCCCTATCAATCAGGATGTAAGTGATGCGTGAGGTGCTTGCCTGGCTTTTATGATATAGTCTACGTCCAGACCGAACTCCCGCCTCGTTCCCCTCACCGGTTGGATATCCTACTCTTGTTTCCGCATCCGAGAATGAAAGATGTGGATGGAATACTCGTCCAATCCGTCCGATATGTACTCCTTGCTTATCCTTCCAGCCAAGAATATCTCATTCTCCTTCGAGGCCGGAAATACGGAAAGGCATGGACGGATAAGGTGGGGCCAGTACGTCGGTTCCGGTTAGGCTTCGGTAAGAATAAGGTTACGGCTAAGCGGGTGCGGCAAGATCGGATCTGGTACCCGTGAGTTCTCTTTTTTAGTCAAGCGTATGAGTACTGTACATCTACAGTTATTAATGCTGCATTAAATCTATTTTAGTAGAGATTTACGCCTTTTGAATAGATGTATATGAAACTAGCCCAATGCATAGGTACATATATAAACTTAGATACTTGGGGTGTATAGTAATTCTGCTAACGCCTAGTCTGCAAAGCGAGAGCCTTCAGGGGGAAACTCATCGATAGCCTGCGTATCATCCCATCGATTAGCCTCCAGCCACGCCATGACTTCGTCTCTGCTCCGGCAAAGATGCGTCTGGCCCGATCCGTCTGCCGCGCCGCTGGCCTGGCCCATCCCCTCCAACGTGGTATCCAGACTACAGAGGATCGACTGGCGCAGATAGTTGAAGCAATGGCTGGCATGGTAGGAGTTATGCGTTGCATCGATGAAGTACTCTGAGCCATCAGGGCCATAGTGCAGCACCCGATGGTACTCCTTCATCACAAAATACTAGACATAGAAAATGAGTCCCTATATCAGTAGAATAATCTTAGATCTGAGGAACATACCAGACAATGCAGCTGGTGCACCCAGGCTGTGGAGTATCTGGAAGAGCCCTGTTGTTCAGGAATAAGATTCTTCATAGGCAGTGTTAAAGACGAGTAGTCCCTGAAATTGGGGATATCCAACACCCCATTGCCCCCTGCGATATAGCATTAGTGTGGGCTTATTGCTACCACCAGGGAGCCTGTCTCACGTGGCATTAAAGCGCTCCAGTTGTCCCATATTTTCGCCGTCATGTTGGGTTCGTCGGGGCCGGGGATGAAGTCATCAGTCGCATAATCAAAGGGGATATGCACCACCGAGACTGCATGGATTAGCTGGCTGCCGATGATGCGCAAGTACTTTCTCACACTGTGGGACAATCTGATTAAGATCATCGCCTGCTTTCCATGACGAAGGCTGAGAGGACCATTTCCAGAACAAGAACAGCGTAACCATCTGGCTGAGTACTAACCACAGCCAAAGGATCCCCCGATGATGTCGTTGAAGGAAGCTTGGGGGCCGGGGGACAGTCTGTAGGGAAGCGTATTCCCCCTTCCAGAGCTGCTCTCCATCGTCGTCTTCCTTTTGGTGATGATCTGATTTCATTACTAGAATCTGCCAATATACAAGATGGGGCTTGTTCTCGGCAAGCGCAGATTCGAGGATCCGACATGGAAATATACAGGCGGTCCTTCGGTTAAGCAGCTTCGGATGTTCGTAATCAAGATATCCGTCTATCCGCGATGGATCGTTTTGTATCAGATGAGGATGATCCTATTTAATGCATGATCTGGCTGTTGAGCACTCGATACACAGCAGTCTTCTTCTATTGACCATACTCCTCCAGCATCATGAAGTTCATCAGTTTGACCAGTTTCATCCTGCTCCTTGCAGCCACCAGTGCACTCCCCACCACGGGCCCTGCCACACGAGACTTGGGACCCAAGAAGAACCTCCCTCTTGGCTACAAACGGGATGTACAGCTTGAGTCTGCTGCGGCTGCAGTCAACACCATTCCACCCGAGGACGATCCGGATGTTGTTGACGGCACCCTGATTGCGACCTATGGATGCCCATGATAGGAAGTGAGTATAAGTACCTCCACATGGACTTGATCAAGGCACTATCTAATCTTGATTCGATGCACAGTATAGGAAGCAGTGACCTAAGACTTGGTGGTGGATAGTTCCTATTAGGCTTGCTTAGCTTCTGAGATCTAATAGAATACTCTTGATCCTGATCAATCTTATAAAGTTGTTATCAAAACTGTAGACTTGGCTAGCAATCACTAGGCAACCCCATTATTAATATATCCGTATGATTGACCCCGCCTGCAACTGTGGGGCTAGATTAAGAGCGGAGAAAGTAAGGAATATAAAGAGCCACCCCTCCCTTCTCTTGAAAGGGACAGACACCCTTTTTTCTACCTTTTTTCCCCCATCCCGCCTGCTTATCATAATGGCATCAGAAGTTGAACGTGCACCGCCCACTTCATCAGAGAATCACGTGGTCTGGAAGACTAGCGAGGACGCGATTGAGAAAGTCCCCTTTACTGGATCATGCCACTGTGGCGCAGTGCAGTTCTCTATGCTGCATGAGCCATTGACAAAGCACCATACATACCATATACCCGTCAAGTCCTGCAATTGCTCCATCTGCGCCCGGAATGGGTACTTGACGATCTTTGTGGAACGTCATGAAATTGAGTGGATATCAGGCTGGGAGGAGATGGCAAGATACCAGTTTACACCTAAGCACAAGGAGCACAGATTCTGTGGTACTTGTGGATCAAGTGTCTGTATTGACTTTCTGGGCAATTGGGCAGTGGGCGATGTGATTGGCATAAATGTACACCCTTGCCTTTAGTCTATATGGACTTCCTTACTGATCAAACCAGGTACGCATGCTCCATGGAGTTGATCTCGATGGACTGTTCATCCATAAAAAGAATGGGGCGGCAATTTGATCATCCTTCATGAGTCTCTGTCGATTATGAGCAGCTGTTGATTGCGCAAGGGAAGAAGCATTTTGATTTATATGATGATCTTTCACTTACCGGTAGAATCTATCAAATAGAGCCTTTAGTATGGGTTCGAGATTTATGATAGGATCGATACTATCCCTTCTCTCTATGCCTGTCTAGCTTTCAAGAACATGATGAAGTAGAGTCAATAGAGTCAATAGAGTAGAGAAGGTAGAGTGGATTGTATAAGAGGGATATAGATGTGAATCATTGTAAGTAGAAGAGGGATGTTTGTAGATCAGGTTACACATGTAGTATACTCTAGCTTTCAACAGACAGCCTTTAGGATTTAATACTAGCTCTTCTAGGGTTATATAACCATTGGGTGACCACCAGCGAATCTCTACTGTTGTATGTTTCTTACTTGGCCGTTGATTGAGTCTATAATACTTTATTATACTTACTCGCAATCATACTCTGTACTTAGTTTCTACCCTGTGGTGCTAGAGGTGTGTATATCCTACTGTTATACTACTGTTGATGCCTGTTTTTCCTTTACGCCTGCAGCGGACTTCTCCGCCTATAGTTACTATTTTAGAAAGGGGCGGCAATTCTCCGCTGCAATAGTCAGTGGCGAATCCAGTCGGGTCTCTTGGCGCCAAGAACTCCCTTTCCAATAGAGGGCATAGGAATTACTAGTTCACTCTCTAGCAGGCCTGGGCACGATGGATAGAGTTTAGCATGAAAACGCCCTGTTTTTGCCTGCCAAGCAGCTGCAGGGACCCTGGACTCTGCCGTCTCTGATTCGCTCGCCTAAATACTACAACATCAGCCTCAGCTCTCACCTGATCCTGTTTCTTCTTTCTTGAGTCCTTTTCCTTTTTTTAAATAGCAATGTGTTCTTCTTTCCTTTCAAGTCACTCCTTTCTGTTCTCTCTCTCTCTCTCTGAATATTCACTCGTTATCCATTGAAAATGCAGGTCTTACGCTGGGCCCCCTTCCTCCTCCTCCTCAACCCCGTCGTGGGTTCTGGAGTGCAACTGGAGGAGGTTGTGACCTGCTCAGCCGTGCAAACCATCCCCAATCCCTCGTTCGAGGATGGCTTCACGGACTGGGGATACGCCTCGGGCACCACCGGCTCGGTGGTCAGCGCCAGCGACGCCGCCGACGGCTCGTACTATCTCGAGGCCACAGACAGCCAGGTCACCGCGTTGCTGATCTACCAGCGTCTCAGCAACCTGGTCACCGGCGACACCTACAGCGTCTCCTTTGAATACCGCATCCTCCCCAACAACGACCATGTGTCGATGAGCTGCTATCTCGCCTCCTACATGGACTCCTTCACCTCCTCCGGCCGCCTCGCCCAGACGTCGCTCACCGTCTCCAGCAGCATCGTCGGCTGGAGCACCCTGTCCGGCTCCTTCACCCCGACCACCTCGACCACCCACACCTTTGAGATCTACGCCTACTGCTCCGACACCAACAGGGACTACACCGGCGCCGCCGTCCAGATCGACAATGTCGTTATCTCCGGCCCGACTACTACTACCTGCTCCACCTCCATCATCACCATCACGCCCACGCCTACGCCCACGCCTGTCGTGACGCCTGTCGTGACGCCTACGGAGCTGTCCTCCTCGGCGGCGGTGACCTCGTCGGTCGTGCTTTCCAGTGCAGTCGCTCCTTCTTCTTCTTCTCCTTCTTCTCCTTCGCTCCTGCCCTCTTCTTCTGCCGTGTCTGTGTCCCCTGCTTCTTCTGCTGTCTCCTCTGTACCAGCCGTTTCAACTGTGTCTTCCGCTGTATCTTCCGCTGTATCTTCAGCTGTATCTTCAGCTGTATCTTCAGCTGTATCCTCTGCTGTATCCTCTACCCCCCCGTCGGTGGTTTTGTCTTCTCGTCCTGCCTCTCAGTCTTCTCAGTCTTCTCAGTCTGTTTCGTCTGCCTCGGCTTCGTCGGTTCTTTCCACTCCTTCAGGCTTCATCAGGTCTCGTCAGCCTTGCAGATCGTCGGTCCCTTGGTCTTTCCCCCATGCTTCGCCCTCGGCCACTCACCCTTTTCCTCCTCCCTCTTCCTCGTCGGCTCCTGTCTCGTCATCCGAGCTGGTTGTGCCCCCCAGCGCCGTTCTTCCAGTGACTGTCACCGGTGGTAGCTCCATTCTGCCCTCCACTGTCTCGACTTTCAGCGTTGCTTCTATCTCTACTTCTGGCGTTACTGATGTTACTACCACCGGATCTACATCAACTGATGTTTCCACTGGCCATACCAACACAAGAACCCACACTGGCAACCCTGGCGCTGGCTTCACCACTTCCACCGTCTTGACTACTCGTACAGCCACCATCACTGCCTGTCCTTCCTTCGTCACCGACTGCCCTGCCAGGGAACGTTCGACCTATCTTACCACCGAGACTCTCGTCGTTTCCACCACTATTTGTCCATTGACTGCCGAACCTACAGCCACCCGCGCTGGTCATGGCAATGGCAATGGAAATGGCCATGGTTCTGGCGAGCAGGGATATACCACTTCGACCATCCTCAGCACTCGCACAGCGACCATCACTGCCTGCCCTTCGACTGTCCTCGACTGTCCTGCCCGTGAGAAGACAACTTACCTCACCACCGAGACAGTCGTGGTGGCAACCACCGTCTGCCCTATCACTGAGGCGACTGCTACCGCTGCTGGCTCGTCTGGCAGCTCGGGGGCCTCTGGTCATGGTTCTGGCTCTACTTCCGGTTCTGGGTCTGGGTCTGGCTCTGAATCTTCTGGCAGCTCTGGCTCCAGCTCTGCTTCTACTTCCGCTTCTGGTCCTGGTTCTGGCTCTGAATCATTCTCAGGCTCCAGCTCTGGTTCTAGCTCTGGTTCTAGCTCTGGTTCTAGCTCTGGTTCTAGCTCTGGCTCTAGCTCTGGCTCTAGCTCTGGCTCCAGCTCTGGCTCTAGCTCTGGCTCTAGCTCTGGATCTACTTCCGGCTCTTCTTCAGTTTCTGGCTCTGGTTCTAGCTCTGGCGCTGGTTCTACCTCTGGCGCTGGTTCTGAATCTGGCTCTACCTCTGGTTCTACCTCTGGTTCTACCTCTGGTTCTACCTCTGGTTCTACCTCTGGTTCTA
>NW_019208932.1:65653-128735 GCF_001890105.1 Penicilliopsis zonata CBS 506.65
TCTACCTCTGGTTCTACCTCTGGTTCTACCTCTGGTTCTACCTCTGGTTCTACCTCTGGTTCTAGCTCTGGCTCCACCTCTGGCCCTGGTTCTAGCTCTGGCTCTGGTTCGGAATCTGGCTCTACCTCTGGTTCTGGTTCTAGCTCTAACTCTGGCTCTGTATCTGCCTCTAGCCCTAGCACTGGCACTGGCACTGGTAGCTCTGCCTCTAGCTCCAGCTCTGCCTCTAGTTCCAGCTCTGCCTCTAGTTCCAGCTCAGGCTCCATCCCTGTCGGAGTGGAGGCCATCACTGCAGCCTCAACGACGACTGCCGCTCCCTCAGGATCGACCATCATCGCTGTGGCGACCTCTGCTGCCTCCCAGAGCGGATCTGGTTCCTCGACCGCCAGCTCCAGTGCCCCCGTCTACACTGGCGCGTCTGTCTCACAGTATGGGCTCGTCTCGTCCGGGCTGGCTGCTACCTGCTGGCTTATCGTTGGCCTGTTTCTTGCCTAGATAATTTGTCGACCTCAGTCATAAGCCAAGCGTGGTGTACATAATTATTTCCACTTCTCACTCAGAGTGTGACCTCTTATAGAGTGTATTTTATGATTTTCAATAAGCGGTTCAATTGAGTATTGATCTTGGTAGTACTTCGTCTTGAATTGAAATGCTTGGATTACCAGCTCCCACCTCGTATTCGGTTAGCATGGGCACTGTAGGGTTAGGGTTAGGGTTAGTTATAGGGTCAGGGCGGGTCATACATCTCTGTATGTTGGAGTACTGTGTACTATGCAGTACTATAAAAATTAGTTTAATAGTATGGTATGTTCTTATATTATCCGTATGTCAAGTCTCATGCTGGAGTGATAATCAAGTGCATGAATCAAACTACATGCAACTGAGATAAGATAGGAGAACTATATCTACTAGAATGTAGACTCCCTACAGAACTCAGAAGATACAGTCTAAATCTATATTTGGTCATTATCATCTAATCATCGAGAATCATACAGGCGACCACCATGGAGGCCGTCATCCCCCCCGTGGGCGTGTAGACCCCCCTGGGTCTGTTCTCGTCGCCTCTCCCCTGGCGCTCCAGCTCACAGCTCCTGTCCCACAGATCGTGCAGGTCGACGGCGCACTGGAGCTGGCCGGCCAGGTAATCCTGCAGCTCCGGCACGGGCTGCAGGCAGTACGGGGTTTCCTTGAGGCGCTGGATGTCGTGGAGGGTGGCGGCGAGGAGGGTGTATTTTTGGAAGTTGATGAGGTTGTCCGGGGTGAGGGCGGGGTTTCCATCTTCGATGAAGGTGATGTCTTTGAGAAAGACGCCCAGAAAGGGGATACACGGCGGGACGGTGCTCTGCAGTTTATCCCGGTACGTCTGGTAATTCTGTGTGCTGGAAATGAGGGCCTGGAGGGGTCGGAGGGAATTGCACGCCCGTTCGGTCACCATCGCCCATGTCCGGACCAGCCGGTAGATGGGGGCGCTTTCCAGGCCCGACAGGATGGAAACCACCGACGAGTAGTTTTGGAGTTCATACAGGGACTGACTGTGAATAAGAAGCAAGTCAGATAAAGGTATAGGAGAGAATGAAACGTACTGTTGCGACATTCACCAGATGGCCAATCACGCCCGCCCGCTTCTTCAGATCGGGTTCGGCGAGGATCAGCGAGCCAACCCAGTTGGAGAGCTGGTTGGAATATCGGATCAACGGCCGGATCTGGTTGTTGGGCTCGTTCTTCTTCTGGAAGTTCTTGTGCAGGAAATTGTCCGGCTGCAGCTTGTTAAACATGTGGGCTTCCAGGATGGTCAACTGGCGAGCCAGCTCGAGGGGATCCATCTTGATGAACTGCGGCTTGTCCAGCTTCAGCTTGCGCGGGAGGATGGGTTTCGGGGGCGTGGCACTAATAGATGGCCGCGAGATCTTCCGGGGCACCACGAACCCTGCGCGACGCCGCTGGATGAGGCCGAGCACCTGTTGCGTCGCGTTGGTGTCGATCACCGCCATCGCCCGCTGGGCAAAGGACTGCACTTTGAGCAATAGAGCGGCCTCGTCGGCGGCGGCGGCGGCGGCGGCGTCGGGCCAGAAATTCTCCAGCCACTGCTTCAGCACGTTGATCACACGGAACCGAACCAGCGGCTGTGCCGGCGACTGGTCAAACCGGGCGATGAGCAGATCCAGCAGCTCGGCGGTGGTGGTGAAGTAGGTGTACAGCATGAAAAACGTGCGGTTGAAGGCGGCGTCGAGCCGGTCATGGCGCGTCAGATGGCCGACCAGGGCGGGCAGGCTGCCCGCCTTGACGGCCTCGTTCTCATCGTAGACGATCCTGCCCTCGAGGGAGTCGGTCTTCTCATCCATCGTTGGGTTGAGTATCTTCAGGTCGATCTATCACGTGATGCTTTGCAACAGCGACAGGCGTTAGCCATCATCATTATTAGAAGACTCATAAGGACGACTCCACAGCCGGTGCGCAGGAGCGTCCGATCTCGGCTACGTCACTGGCCGCCGCCAGGGTCGAACGGATGGCGTGACTGGTATTTTTAGCCGAGAATCGGATGGAATTATCCGTTATCTGATCCGACGCCGCGTGGAGGCCCACCCAGGCCAACCACCGATCCATGCTGCGGACCCACAGACGCCCCGCCGGGGACCCGCATCGCACGGCACACACGCGGCTGATTGGCGGCAGCGGGGGGCAGGGATCAGATAATCTGCTCACTTGACCAGCCGTTCTCGGTGTTTGTGGAGTATTGCCGACTTGGCTTTATGTAATACAGGCGAATCCTTCTGAAAATTTACATCAACTACACTACAGTATACTCCGGGCCAGAGAAAGCGAAAGGTATAGAATGGGTAGACTCCGTAGAGAGGGTATAATGGAAGAAGTAGAGGGTATTAGAAAACAACGCCTTGGACCTGCGGCTTGCGCTTGAGATTGATGTCCTTGATGAGGAGGGTCCACGGGATGGCGAGGACGATGATGCCGCAGCCGACGGACAGCAGGCGGAGCTCGGCATACGCGTAGGCCTTCTGGATAGCCATGCGGGTGGCACTGCCCACGGGATAGCTGATTTGCGTGCTGAGATCCTCGTAGATGCTGTGGATGTTGGCCAGCGCCGATTCGGGCAGATAGCGAAGCAGCGCCTTGTGGTACGTGTTCTGCCAGATCACCGTGCTGATCGTGAGCCCGGCGCTGTCGCCCAGAGTGCCCACGACGTTGAGCAGGGCCAGCGCCGTCGCCACGTACTGGTGGTCGACCGCCGCCAGGATGGCCAGCTGCTCGATGAGAATAAAGACCGAGCCCGCAATCGCCAGGAAGATCTGGCACATCACCTGGTACCCAACGTTCATGTTCGGGCGGCGGAAGTAGATCATCAGCCCCTGCGCGAAGATGTACAGCGGCACGGAGATGTACAGCGTCCATTTATACCGCCCCACGCGGCGGATCATCCAGCCGACAAACAGCAGCAGCGCCCCGGAGACCATGTCGAAGATGTTGATGATGTAGTTGGCCGTCGTGATCGTCAGGTCGTTGTTGACCTGCAGCCACGAGGTGAAGTAGTAGCTCCAGCAGTAGTTCGATAGCTGGTACGTCGCATCCAGCAGCACGGTCCCGACGATCGTCCGGTTGGTCAACAGCTTCCAATCCAGCAGCGGCACCGGCGCCAGCCATGCCTCCCAGATGGCGAACACGAACAGCATCAGGAACCCGACCACCAGCATCGCGATGATATACCCGGATCCCCAGCCTTCGGGGGCGTATGCGGCGATATCAAACGGCAATTCAAACAACACCAGGCCGGTTGTGAAAATCACAACCCCAAGGACTGCTCCTCAGTCAAAGGAACCTTTGATCGGGAAGATGGAGAACGTACGGTCAAATTCCACTGTATAATGGACGATACTCTCGAGGAGGGTGCGTCCACTGGGCCGTTTGATGCGATGGCCCTCCTTCTCCGCTTTGTACAGGTTATATTTGAGGATGATGTAAAGAGGCGCCGCAACGATGGGCGTGATGATGGCCCAGCAGCCGAATCCCCATCGCCAGGAGACCTGGTAGTAGAACTCGTCGGCGACTTTCGGGCCTGCAAATGCGGTGATGATGTACGGCGAGGAGGTGAAGGCGTATGCGAGCGCCCGGTTATTCAACGTCGACACATCGGCAGTGACCACGTCCACTGCGTATTCCATTCCGTAGAAGCCAATATAGTAAAAGACCTATCATGTAAGAATCATTCATTTAACTTCAACAGTTCAATCTTTCATCCTCACATTTGCGGCGCAGTAGATTTCAAAACTGTTGCAGGCGGCCATGAGCACGAGCCCGATGGTCGCACAGATCACCATCAGCAGGAACCCCTCGGCACGACCCCAGACATCCATCATCTTGGCGATGGGCAGATACGTCGCGGCGGCAAAGGCATCGCCCAGGGCCGTCGGCACGGCGGAGAGGGAATGCGCCTGGAAGGAACTCGTCACGTAAGGGTTTAGACTGGTGGTGATGGTCGACTGGAAGGCATTGACAAAATAGAGGAACCAGATACTGCAAATTAGTATAACTATAGTATACAGTATAGTATACAGTATAATATAGTATAGTATGCAGACTCAACTCACTTGACAAATACTGCGATGAGCATCCCCTTGGACCAGGTGATGGTCACTGCCTCGACATCCTGGACTCCCCGCTGGGTGTATTCGGTCTCGTCTTTTCCATCTCGCTCGATGCAGATGTTCTCTGCCTCGGACTTTTCTGAGATTCGGCTGAACACCGTCCGGGCTCTTCGCAGGCGGACGCCCATGATAGATCACAATCTCAATCTCTGGAAATTCTCCTGGCGTGGAACGTGGATTCTACAGCTCGTATTTACTCTCTCTGTTGTGTGACGTCTCCGAGATCGGAGAATGCAGGAGGCCCCTTGGCATGCATGAGATGCTCCACTTGTAAGATTATCACTCACAGCCATCACATCACATTTCTTTGTTATTAGCTAACTAGTCTATATAGTGCTTGGCACTTGGTCTTAGCTGCATTAGTCCTCTATACCTGTTTCATCACTCGACTTTCAGTTGGCTTGATGCCTTGTACAAGTACGAGTAGACCTAATTAATAGAATACACTAGACCTAATTGATATAGTATGCTAGACTTAATATAGTATACTAGACCTGAAGAGTATACTCAGTATTGTACAACCTTTATGTACTAACTACTCCAGAATTATATCCAGTATTCTGCTCCCAAAAACATTATATACTCATTCCACATTTAGACATTACTTAGATCATCAGGTAGGCGCTCAATCCCAGGACGATAGCCTGGATCAAGCTAGAGCTCGAGAGGCTGGCAGCGCCGCTGGTGGGAGCAACAGACGACGAGCTGGAGCTGGAGGTGGTGGAGCTGGTGGTAGAGCCAGAGCCAGAGGTAGAGCCAGAGCTGGAGCTGGAGCTGGAGCTGGAGCTGGTAGAGCTGGATGCAACGCTGGACGCAACGCTGGACGCAGTAACGACGGCCGAGCTGCCGGGGATGACAGCGACGGGGGTGCTGGCAGCAGAGGGGACCGAGACGGGGATGGAAGTCACCGAGACCGGGGCGGAGGAAGACACGGGCACAGGCACGACGGTGGTGGCAGCGACGACGGACGAGGCAGCAGCCGAGGAAGAAGCAGAGCAGGTCGAGTCGGCCGTCAGCTCAATAGACACACACTCGGTCACCGAGGTGCTGTTGGTCGTGTAGATGTTGTCGCCGTTGTTCTCGCCCGTCGCGCAGGCAATAAAGGCCGCGCTGCCGTCGAACTCGAGCGTGGTGGAGGAGAGGGTGAAGCCGTAGGTGCCGGTCGCGCCCTCGTCACACTGGAACTGGGTGGTTTCCTCTATGGAATCCAACATTAGTCACAAGTGTCACCAATGTATGGGGTCTCAGTATTTACCAGTAATGACACATCCCCGGCCCTCACTGTCAGTGATGATGCCATCAGCAAGGCAGAAGGTGGCAGCCGACAGAGTGTCGTCGCCCACACGCACCTGGCCGTCGGTGAGCTGGCCGAGGGTGCCGGAGTCGCCGCCAGAGGCAGTCAGCGTGAAGCAGCAGCTGTCGCTGCGGGCAACGAGAGCCTGGGCGGAGGCCGCAAGGGCGAGGGCAATGACGGTCTTCATGGTGTGTTGTATAAACGACTGAGTGTTGTATAAACGACCGAGTGTTGCACAGGTAAAGAATATAAAGAATACTCAGACAGAAAATCCAGAATCTTGTACTGTCCAGTGCATTCTTATAATCCTGCCAAGCAACAAAGAGGGCTGTTGACGACGCGTGGCAGCATCCTTGCCACCGGCCCTCGCCACACGCATATCCTGGGTGGATTGGGCAATTCCCAGCGATCGCCCATGGTTCGATCAGACTTTTGTCCACGTCATCAGGTACAAACTCAACAAGTAAAATAGATAATTTATACAGACATTTGACATCATAGGTAAAATAAAATGTAAATAAATAAATATATACTTATATTTGTATGAAAATTGAATATACTATCAAGCATTGAGTGCTGATTGTACTTGGTCTTTGGGATCACAATCATCAAGTTTCCAAGTGTTGTCGTCATCGCATGGCTGGGCCAATCATCATTGACTGTGCTGGCTACTACCACAACAGGTACCAGGCTGTTCCTTGGTTGAGCTGGCTGAGCTGCTTGAGCTGGTTGGGTGCCTGGCAACCAGCCCCGTTGATATTCTTTGTACCTTGTCCACTGGAGCAATAATACTATCGCCAACTTTCTCAGCCCTAGCCCCGGGACACCAACTTTTATGACAATACCCCGCACCTCGCTAGACTTGTAATTAGTTCACTCTGTAGCTACTTACAACCAGGTAGTAATTGTCTAATTATCCGCACGTTCTGTGCGACTTGAACGTCATTTTGCCCCTGCAGACCCGAGTTAAAAGTATATCTCTGCTAGGCTCCTCTGTATGCTGTACATTTGTGTGTAACATTCTTTTAATAGAAACTAGCGGGTTATACTTGCTCCGAGGCATCTGAATACGGTTTAGTCTTAGGGTTGAAGATGACTCTGCAGTTTTGCAATCCGCTGAAGAGTACCAAAGTACGCAGGATTGGGCGTAGGTCTAGAACAGTCGGCGACACTGCCTTGGTTTGACTCTACAAAGTACTCCAGAGTCTGGTTAACCTCGGTTAAAACCCAAGTCTGCATGGAGTCTCGCCGGTAATAGTCCGTCCCATTAACTGTTAGAGATTATTAAATTTTCCCTAGTATCTATCTCCTGTCCTGACGACTCTCTTACTAATACCTGTCCTACCATACTACTCAGCTACTACGGAGTACTCTGTACTTGCACGCGGCCACTACTATCTTATGCTGATAGTTAAATCAGTTCTTTTTGTAATGATCTGATAGCATCTATTCAATATACCGAAGATATATAAATGTAGTAGAAGATACTCAATATACGGTATATTAGGATGTGCATGACAGGGTATAATTTATAGTATTCTTAATGTCACTACCATCGACTGACTCTGGAGTAAACAATATATATTCCTTTTTTCTAGACACCATGACTGCTTTACATACTACCAAGTAGCTAAACTTAAAGTAATGAATTAAACTACCTGCCACGTAATGCGTCTCAAGATAGAGGACGGCTATGCAGATCTGCACCCACAGCGGAGACCCGAAACAATGATATTCGTCATGCCAGCAGTTTAGAGCCCCTTAACGCCGAGTATAAGAGGAGCTCTACCTTGCAATAATATTTTCTCCTTGATCTTTTGTATTTGACATCTGACACCCACCATGTACTCCCTTCTCACCCTGCTGTGCGCCGTGGGCGCCCTGGCGGCCGAACTGAACACCACAACGGTCTACCAGTTCTCCTCGAACGACACATGGCTGGAGAATCTGGCGGTGCGGTCCAACGGCATCATCCTCACGACGGAAATCGGCCCCCCCGCAAGTCTGCTGGCGTTTGATCCGCGCGAAGAGACCCCCCAGAAGGTGGTTCTGCACACCTTCGACTCCGTTCTCGGCCTCTCCGGCATCACCGAGGCAGCCCCCGATGTGTTCTACATCACCGGCGCCAACACCACGGCCGACAACATCTCGGACCCGCCGGCGAACGCGACCCATGTGTGGCGGGTGGACTTTACGGGCAACAACGAGAACCAGCCCGAGATCAGCCTGATTGCTCGGCCGACGGCCCCGACGGGGTTCAACGGGCTGGCCGCGTTCAACGAGAGCATCATCCTCGCGACGGCGACGTACCAGGAGGCCATCTTTGCGGTGGACACGACGACGGGCGAGACGTGGGAGGCCATCACCAACGACATGATGAGTTCCATCAACGGGATCAAAGTGCGCGACGGATACGTGTATTGGACTGCTGGCGCTGACTTCTGCCGCGCAAAACTGTACCCGAACGTCACTGCCGGGGCGCCGCAGCTGATCGCGCAGGGGATCGCCTTTGACGACTTTGCTCTGGCGCCGGATGGGTTCGGAAACACCACAGACAGAATGTATGCGTATCTGGCCACGGCGGCGGAAAACACCGTCATGCAAGTCAGCTTCGATCTGGACGGAGGGAACAACCAGTCGGTGGTGATTGCCGGCAACCTCGACTCGATCGAGATCGCGGAACCGACGGCCTGTGCCTTTGGACGGGGTGAGGGCGAGTTTGACCACTTGTACATCACCACGGGGGGTGGCAGCGGCGTCAATGTCGATGTCAACGGGGTGGACACTGCTGTTGGGGCTCAGCTATTGGAGATCACTCTGTAATCCCTTTTCTTCTTATCGATTATCCATTCTCTTATATTATCAATCATCGATAGCTCATATCTGGCACAGCTAGACGGCTTACAATATAGCTAGCAGTTGAGATACTGTGTCCTGACAGGATTAAGTTATTTTGCATTAAATTACGTTATATCAGCTCATACTCATGATAATTAAAAGTCCTGGTCCTCCCAGTTGCCATCAGACGCAGCCGGGCTCTTGCCATCGTAGTACTCGCTGCAGGGGGCATAGGCGCACACGTCGTCCGAGGCACTGCGCAGCTGGCCAAAGGGGCGCCACCACTGATCCCAGCCCTCCTCGCTGCCGTCCGGCTGGGCGATGGTGCTCAGGTTCCAGTTCCTCTCCAGAGTGACCACCTGGGTGAAATCTAAGCCAGTCAGTCAGTAGATATAAATATAAATATTCGATACTTGGTTCTGGGGAATTACGGTTGTAGTAGGTCTGGTCAACGCAGTCGTAGCACTTGATGGTGTCGTTGCCCAGGATGACCGTGTAGATGGAGTTGTCCAGACCGAAGTTGTCATTAATATAGATGTCTACCCATTAGCATGAAGATCAGCATAATGATATAGACGTAAAGCAGCTTACTGTTTTCGTCAAACGTAATCAGAATCATGGTGTTCTTCATGAACTCCTTGTTGAGCAGCATGGTGTCGACGAGGTACTGCACATCCTTGGCCGCAAAGGAGATGTTGGTGTTGTGTGCGTCGTTGTCCAGGTTGGGCGTGTAGAACATGTACATGGGGGCATCGGCGCCCAGAGCCACGTCTTTGGCGAAGTGTTCCTCGGCGTTGACGATGTTCTGGCAACGGGACTTGTTGTTGCGGATGTTGTCAAACGACATGAAGGGGTTGTGTTTGCTATACGGTTCAGTATGAGGACTTTCGAAAAGTGTCAACGTCTTTGGATATCCTACCGGACGTAGAGAGTCGTGTCGTTCTCGGTCAGAGGGTTGCAGTCACCTCCCTCCAGAGGCGTGTATCCCTCCATGTAGGCCCTCCAGGTGATGCCGGCGGGCTCGAAGAGATCGATGATGCTATCCTGAGTGGTGTTGTGGTCCGCATCATCAAACACTCCACCAGCAATGGTGTTGGAGATCATGGTGATGTAGTTGGGCTGATCATGTCAGTTTATACTTGGCAGGAGGGGTGAATAATGATAATTGAAATACCTGGGAGGGGTGAGTGGTGCCTATGATGAGTTAGAAACACAAGAACCATATACTCAACTGAATACCCAGGCTGAACGTACCGTGGTAACCACCCAGGGTCATGCCCATGTTGGTCAGGTTGAGGAAATACGGATCACCAAAGGTGACGTCCTTGTTGGTGTTCTCGAGAACAATGACCACAAAGCCTGGAATTCCAGTTAGTGAATCCATTCAAGCATCACTCGTTGAGATGGAGGATAACCATACGGTCAAACCATTTGCCCTTGGCAGGGGTAGGGCCGGAGCGCTTGAATGGCATGGCCGCCGCGAGGGACAGACCAGCCAGAGCCAGACCAGCAGAGAGCTTCATCTTGACAGTTCAGTGCCTTTGATTGATGAGAGAGTGCTGGAGTGCTGGAGTGCTGGAGTTCTGTTCTGCTCATGCTCCCGCAGATGCTCCCCTCTTTATATACCCTGATCTTCTATACTCTAACCTGCAGTGCTCTCTGCGTCTAGAATGACAATCCTTCCATCCGGTGTCTCCACTTAGCCGCTGTTCCTTCCATTATCACCATCAACTATCACGATCAACTACTACTATTTAGTTCGGCCCGCTGCTGTTTTTGGAAGGGTGGAGCCCACGTGCTCGAATGCTGCGCCGGGTGTCGGTCCGGCTCTGCGCCGAGGTGGGTCTGTGGCTGCGCTACCAGTGGAGATGGGGAAAGCTTACCTGCCCATTTGACAGCCAAGAATCAGGCACATGGCTGGTCCCTTGGGTTGTATCCTTGTTTACTACTAATATGTCTCTTCTAATTGGAGTATTCCAGAGACAGGAGATACCTCAGAGTATGTGGTTCTATATGACTCCTATACTGAGAAAAAAAGATGATAGGGATCATGGAAGTGATAATAGTTGTAAATCAGGATCTTATACTACATATATACTATACCATACCTCAAGAGAATGATAAATAGTCATGCCATGGGATGGAGAAGAAGTGAGGCGTCGGCCCACTGGCCCACTGTCGGACCACGCGGCTCGGTTGAAAACTCTGATTCAGCCTGCTTACTCGTGATAGTATCTACCATTCACTCAATAGCTGCACTCGATCCTGCCATGTGTCTGGGTTGTTCTCTATTATACTGTCCTTTCATATCCTATGATTTCCGTTGAGCTCCTATGATGTCCTGGGATACACTGGATTTACTTTCATGTCTCCTCTTATCTCTATTCGAGTGCTTCAATATAGCATGTGAGTATTATCCAGGTACGAAATAGTACCAGTTATGGAGTAAGAGTGGATTAGCCGATTCCGACTCCCGTGTCTTGGCACCGGGGACCAATTAAATTACAGAGATAACTAATGACTCCTTACTGGAGTAGGTAGTGATTATCGGTACTAAGTACAGATCCTCCATATATTGGCAAATAAAGATAGGAGTAGTGAAGACTCCTTATCATATATATGCTCTATTGCGGATGAAGTGGATTAACTATTGTTGGACTCTGGATTCAGACAAAGTTCTCTGCATCAGCTACAAACCTTTTTATAATCCATGCCTCTACGGAGTAGATCCCTGGAAATTCTGGCGTTCGTATATTAGGCTGATATTAAATAAGCCTGCATTAAGTCATGTCCCTTGCATTTAGTAGCAAACTCGCAGGATTCCGTCAGTTCCGACCGCGACATCGCTCGGGGTCAAACCGATCCCCCGGCCGCGACCCTTCGGGACGGAATATGCATGAAAGGCTGTATATTTCTGATAAGACTTTTGAAACCGAGTAACTTATAATTCAATTGATCCGATTGCTGATAAAAGCTTAATCTATTGTCTATATTTTATAGAGTACCCCTGCAGAGCTCATCTCCTGATTGCCCAGCTCTTCCCTGCGGTTATCCCCCAAAATACTGGGGACCAGGCCGTTCGAGAATCAGGTCACCATATAGTTTATTTGATCCAACGGTAATCTCATAGGGCCATCAAAAAGGTACACAGGTGGGGTGTAGACCCTTGACAAGGAATCGGTTCCTGCCACTCTTCAACCATTTGACTTCCAAGGAATCCTGGTGGCTGATACTATGTCGCTCTAACTCTATCAGTATAAAGCTGTCCTACCAGTTTATACTTGATGCTACAGAGGGGATACGGCTATTCAGTTCTAACATAAGATCTAACTACTCTGTCACCCATTGACCTTAACCATATTTATTCATTTCTATTGACCTTGCCTATTATTTGGTATTATTAGGGTGTAGTCTAGATTATGTTGAAGGTACTGTATAGGTAGTGGTCAGCTGATATCAGCTCACTGACCAGTGACCACCTGAGGCCTTACTGTCACCTTCTAAAATAGTTATCTAGTGGAATATTATATCTATAATTCTTAACAGCTCATGGAGTACATCAACTATCTAGGCTATCTGAACAATAATAGGCCTTTGGGACATAACTAAAAGTCCTTTGTATTCACTCTAGGCTTTACACTTTAAAATAGAATCAGCTTTCAAGGCATCAGTTTCCCACACTGTTTATAATTTCAAGTTTAACAGATTACAGGCCTTGATATGCCAAAACCCATCTAGTTAGAGTTTAATATGCTGTCGTACTTGGCTCCATACAGGTGTCATTCCCTGATTTAGAGCCAGAAAGATTATAACGCAGAGTCTGGTGTTGGTCTCAATTGCTATTGTCCCTAATGGGATTTTTCTATGAGTCCATTCCTCGCTCGTAGGGAAGAATCAATTGTTAGGATGTATTAATTACACTGGGCTTTGTAAGTGTCAAAGAACATACTGATGTATTGATGCATCCTCCCGCTCAAACAATCGGCATATGACTGTTGCCTATCCTAGAGATGCCTATAAAAAGGACTTGTATTCCCGTGTTTATGTAGATACTCTCTGGCATCACTGATGATGATTGTTCTATAGGGTAGCTCATTTCCAGGGTGAGCTGCATTCTATAGAGAAAGACATAGCTTGAATATTCATAAGGAAATATCTATATTTCAGGATATATGATACTAAGCTAAATGTAGTTCTGTACACATTGCTAATCCCATTGTCAAAAAAAAGTGACTGTTCCATAGTATATAATGTGTAAAGGTCGTGACTGAGGAGCTGCCGTTTCCATAGCCTGATTAGTTCCCGGGCATTTGGACTGGGAGTCCTTACATGGCTAATTCCAAAATAGACTGGGATATTCCTCTTCTCCCTGCTTGGATACCACCAAGTAATGATCAACAGCAGCTGGAGCATCTACTAGTGCTGACGCCTCATTGCTTATCTTGAATCATTGGGTCAAAGGAGCGTCTACCTAGACTCTTTTTTACTCGTGGATTGGTTGTGTGTGGCATCATATGTCCAAGAGTGGACTAGAAATCACAAATTTGCCTCTTGAATACCACCTTATACCTATACAGGTCCATCGTGGCAAGTTCTTTGATGTCATTCTACTTATCACCTTGTGGCGAGGCCTTGTCTCAGTGGCAATCTCACATTATTTGGTCATTTTGAGTAATCATTGAGCAAACATTGATTAGGTATGAGTTGAGTTTCTGACAGCGCCACACCCGATGAGAACCGCCGGAAGTCCGTGGGATCCTGGTAATCTTGGGAACCAATTGATAAGTTTTGCATCCATCATTTGCATACTCCCGACACTTTATCAGTTCATGTAACCTTGATCTAGAAGCAGAACAATGTGACGTACTCTATGCATGTACTAGACACCAATCAAGTGTTCATACACAAGGAGTGGTATGCTGCATCAAAAACAGAGCTTCTAGTGGCTGTTGGTTTTATCAGAACCCAAGCCTCCAATGGAAAATTGCGCCATGTTGGTTATTGACTTGCTCGCCCTAGGCTAATACCTGCTAAAATGGCGTACAAATCCTGGGCCGGCCGGACGTCCGTTCCAACGCGGAGAAGTACTACATAGGGGGTCTATTCCATATCACATGCTTCTATTCCACCACCCCACCCTCACCAATAACAGCATTGATGTTATAAATGGCTCTAATTGATAGGTGATTTATTAATGTGTAGCTAATAAAATTATACCCGGGGAAACCGGCCCTCTTCTCATCATGTAGATAGCATAGATAGAGTAGACAGAGGAGGGCTATCAGTGCTGAATAATAGAATTTTGATGATTTATTCACAAATTCCATCTGACAGGGGACAAGGTACTTCCAGTTGTTACCGAGGAAAATAGACGGGCTGGGACCAACAATTCCTTTGCATCTCATTAGTCCATCGGAGGTACGTGGGAGCTCCGGCCCTGTTCGTCCCATACATTGGCTGCGTCTCCGCATTCCTGAATAGTGGGGCGCAGATAACGGACATGGGTGTTGACCATACGATTGGGCCGTTTATTCTGTAAAATGAGTAGGGGTACACATGTCGGAGGTTACTGTCTCTGTGCTTCGTATTGCCTTCTCGTCTACAGGCTTCAATAAAAAAAAAAGATGTGTATTTTATCCTACTAGAAACCCATTATTCCAGTCTGTTCCGCTATATATTTTATTCTCTTCCTGTACGTAACTTGTGACCTCGCTTATCCTGGACAGTTCAAGATAGTTCGCCTATCTATCTTTCGTTGACAGCCACGCCAAGAGATAAGGTTCAACCGTTCTGATTCGTGGATTTGGACATGGTGAGACCCATCGCCATCCTGTGCCTTGCTCTAGCCTACAGGAATAGACCAAATTTATTGTAGTCCATTCAGATTAGGCTTGGTCCTTGTTCTCCGTAGTAGATACCATGTATGGAGTAGTTCACACCCCCCCCCCTCTCCGCAACGTGGCGAGCCAGGCTATCTCACTAGCCGCGTACGCCGTCCTCCTACATTTGGAGTAGGGTGGTATTTTCGTATCTGGGCGATAACGACTAGTCGGTCAGATGAGGTGCGCTCTTCCCTCCTTGCCACAGGAGGTAATCGTTTAGTACTTTGGGGGGAGGATTTGTATAAAGGTAGACCGAATTAAAACCACCCCCCCCCCCCTCTTCCCTGAGGGGTCTTCTTTTCTTTTCTATCAACATCCTTCCTTTTCCTCTTTCCCTTCATTTCCCACCACCACCACCACTAACCATGGCGGACAGTGTGGATGAAAGCCCGGTCTCGACCCCTGTGGTCGAGGTGACCAAAACGGGAGCCACCGTCTTGGACGAGAAGCTGCCGGACTTGCATGACGTCGAGGTTGCTCCGGGGTTTGTCGCCCAGAAGGACTTTGAGGGCCATTACAAGGACGTGCCTCTGGGAGAGGGCATTGTTCCCGACGACAACGACGAGTTCATCGATCCCCGCCTGCACGACTATCCCATTCCTCTCGTGGCCAAGACCGTCGATCTGCGGAACGACCCAACGTGAGTTCTTTGGTCCAATCAGATTATGTTGTTTGTCATGGTCACGTGGTATTATTTAATGTCATGTGACACAACATCACGTGATGTCATATAATATCACATGACCATAATATCACATGACATCACATGACTCCTTTCTGACGTTTTCACAGCGAACCGATCCTCACCTTCCGCTTCTGGGTTCTTTCCACCTTCTGGGTCTTCGTCGGCTGTGCCCTGTCGACCTTTTATTTCTTCAAGCCATACTACAACACCATCACCAGCTATGCCGTGCAGTTGCTGGCCTGGGGCATGGGCGACGCCATGGCCCGTTATCTGCCCAAGCGCCAGTTCAACTGGTTTGGATGGAAGTGGTCGATGAACCCGGGCCCCTGGAACGCCAAAGAGCACGCTCTTATTGTTGTTGCCTACTGGGGGAGTGTACGTGCCTTTTATCTCTCTCTCTCTCTCTCTCGGTATCAAAACTAAGGATTAGTGCTATACGGCCATCGGAATGGGCCCCCTGTCCGCCATTGAACTGTACTACGGCGAGAAGCTGAATGCCGGATGGTCCATGTTCTTCCTGCTGGCCTCGCAGATGATCGGATACGGCTTTGCTGGCCTCTTCCGTGACATCCTCGTCCGGCCGCCCAAGATGTACTATCCGGGAGTCCTGCCCAACGTGGCGCTGTTCAACGCGATGCACCGCAATCCGTCTGCCACCAAGAAGGCCCTCAAGTACTTTGCCATTGTGGCCGCCGTCACATTCACCTATGAATGGATCCCCGAGCTCTTCTTCCCCTTGCTGGGCTCTCTCCCACTTGTTTGCTGGTTTGGCCATGGCAACTGGAAGGCCTTCATCATGGGATCGGGCTACTACGGATTTGTGCGTCCCTTTATCCATTTCGTCTATATTTCCGTTCTAATATCAATAGGGCGTCTTGGATTTCTCGCTCGATTGGAACTACATCACCTTCATGTATCCATACTACACGCCTCTGTGGTCGAGTCTGAACCAGTGTGCCTTTTGCCTGTTCTGCCTCTGGATCCTGTATCCGGCCATCTACTTCAGCAACACGATGAACGCGCAGAACTTTGCTCCGATGGACACCAACACGTACACGATCAACGGCAGCACCTACGACGTGTCGGCCATTGTCGGCAGCAACAACGAGGTCAACCGCACCGCGCTGGCCATCTACGGCGGCCCCTACTGGGCGCCCTCGTACGTCTTCAACTGGTTCTGGACCTTTGCCGCCCTGGGGGCCTCGCTGGCCTACGCCATCCTGTGGTACGGCAAGTCGGCCGTCGAGGACTTCAAGATGGCCTGGAACAACAAGCGCAGCGACTACGATGACCCCTACCTCAAGCTGATGTCTTTCCAGAAGCGTGTCCCGCACTGGTGGTACATGGCCCTGCTGGTGCCGTGTGCCGTCATCGCCATCGCCCAGGGCTACGAGGGCAACATGAAGCTGTCCGCCTGGGGCTTGGTTGTCATCTGTCTGTTTTCCTTCATCTTCACCTGGCCGAACGGGATCCTGTGGGCGGTGGCCAACACGCAGGTGGGTATGGGCTCCTTCAGTGATCTGCTGGCCGGCATCATGTTCCCGGGCAAGCCCACTGCCGTGCTGGCCGCCTACACGTACGGCTACTGCGTGCTGGAACAGAACCTGAACCTGATCTCCGACTACAAGTTCGGCTTCTACATGAAGATCCCCGAGCGCGAGATGTTCTGGGGCCAGGTCTGGGGCACCCTGTTGGGCCCGTTCATCAACTACGGCTTCATGCAGCTGATCGTCGACCGCGAACGGCCGTTCCTGATCGGCCAGCGCTCCTCCGAGGCGTGGGACGCGGTGCAGACGCGTGTCTACTATTCCAACTCGATCATCTGGGGCATCCTGGGCCCCAAGGAGTTCTTCAACGAACGCTATCCATGGGTCTACTATGCCTTCCTCATCGGCCCGGCCTCGGTCTTCCTTGTCTGGCTCGTGCAGAAGCGCATGCCCAAATGGGACCTCGAGAAGTGGTTCAACCCGACCCTGCTCTTCTACGGAGGCATGCTCTTCCCGGCCTACGAGACCGTCAACTTCTTCACCTCCATGCTGGCCTGTATCCTCTTCATGGGCATTCTCCCGCGCTATGCCCCGGTCTGGTGGAGAAAGTATAACTATCTCACCGGCGTCGGTCTCGACTGCGGCACCCAACTCATGACTCTGGTAAGTATATACATTTATATATATATATAAATTCCTTTCTCTCAATTCAAGCACACGCTAATCATCACAGGTCTGCATCTTCGTCGTCAACCTGCCCAACCTCAGCTTCCCCTCGTGGTGGGGGAACGACGCCAACGCGTATGACAGATGTTTCCCTCCTGCAGATCTACCTCCATATGCCTTGAACTAGTAGCATAATTATCTCAATTCTCAATTCTAATTCAATCCTATCCTATTCTTATGAAGTCTGCTTTCTGCAAAACCCTCGACGCTGGCTGCTCTCTGCACTCGAGTGAGACAGACGACGGCCACGGCAGGACAAGAGACGGACCAGGGGCATCAATGTGGGCAGCGAGGCGCAGATGATGGCCACCGCGCATTCAATCACCGACCAGACCGTCGCTGGCGCGATGGTTCCTATCGTCATTACATTAATTACTCTCTGTATATAATATGGCCTATGACTTACCTGATACGTTTCGAGTGGAATATGCGAATAGAGTAGTGAACCGATAGAGACTGACTCCGACGACACTAGATCAATCAATATATATAACCATGTCTATGTAACTATGCTGACGTACAAAGCACCGAGGAGAAAAATACTAATGATGGATAGGCGGTACAGAATGCTGCCGTGGAGCTGCCAACAGATCCGCACCGGTAAGGCAAGGATAGCAAGATCGGTCAGGATATTGGGCAGAGCAACACAGTAGAAGCCGATCTTCAGCTGGATGCAGTGTCCTGGTCCCTGTTCGCGATCGACGGCTTCCCATGCCTTGGCGACGGGCGTGCACTGAAAGATGGCCGCGGGGATAAACGCCAGCGCCCAGGCGAGGGCGACACTGGCGCAGATGAGAGCGCCGATCCGGAAGAAGCGAGACACGTCGGTGAAGATGCGGCGGTACAGCGCCAGGATGGAGAGTTTGATGAGGAGCAGGTTGAGCACGTAGAAGATCTCGAAGATGTAGAGGAGCTGTAAGACGTTAAGAGCAGAAATATAACCTGAATGGAATTGATAAGAGTATGAGTATCTAGATACCTTGCGGACCATGAGGGCGTTGTGAGAAGAAAGATGGGCTGTGTCCTGTCCCAGTCCATAATGGATCACTGATGGTCAGTATAGAATATAGACTGTGCATTTATATACATACTGGCAAGACATATTCCGGAGATGATACATAGTAGAATCTGTAGCTTATTAACACTGTTCATAACTAGCAATGACTTGCCGTACTAAGCTGGCAATAATCAGATAATCGTCTGCTCCCAGACTGAGCCGGCGCACTCGTCGAGCCACAAAGCGCAGGCCCGTGAAGAACCAGGCGAGGACAACGACGGTGATGACGCTGGCTCGCAGCTGGCTAGCTGTCATTGTACATTTTGGAATATAGCAAGGTGGGAGGAATTCAAGGTGGGGAATGAAGTTATTCAAACCTGTCAAAGTATATTTAATCAATGATGTAATAGAGTTAATTACCAACTATAAAAAATTATGAGACATTTTTTAATATTTATATATTTTAATCATTCTTTCTATATATAGAGTAGATAGAAAATGTGTATAGTATATACTTTTTATATCTTAATTAGGGAGTATTATTAGAGATGTCAGAGTTACTTGAAGTATGAATAGAGTAATATGATAGATTCTAATTATAGGTGTATAAAGTACAGCTGTTGTAAGCGGGGTAATCATGTGATGCAGCTGCACCTTATCTTCTGTCCTGCTCTGTTGCCTTAAAGAATATCCATCTATTCATATCTGATCCTAATGTCGACTGAACCTCTTCTCCCCTCCTACAGTACGATCGATCAGCAGCAGCAGTTCTATCGAACTCGCTTGCAACCTGAAAGTGAAGAGGCGACGCCCACATCGCTGCCGTGGTTGGTGAGCGCCGTCGTCTTCCTGGGGACAGCCAGCATCACCACCTTTTGGGCCTCCAGAAGCCCTCCAGAGACGGTATTCATCATATTCCATCATCATCATCATCATCATCATCATCTATATATCTACATCACATCTAACAAGACTGCTGCTATAGCCTCCTACGTCTGCTCCCATCCTCCCCTACTATGCAACGCTCTGCCTTCTTATCGCCCTGTGCTGGTGGATCGGATACCTGATTGCATTCGCTTACAAGCGACAAGGTCCCCCAGCTGCCCATCGCAAGACCATCATCTGCGTCTCGGTGCTGGGCAAGGGGCTGCTGGGTGTGGCCCATTTCGGCATCCGGCAGGGCTATGAATGGGCGTATCCCGGGTTGCCACACCCAAACTGGTTGATTATGTTTCTTGCTATCCAGGCTTGGTATGACTGTGCTTTCTTCTTTATCTGCTCTAGTATGTGAGAGGTAGATACTTGAAGGATAGGAAACAATCAGACAGTTCTATGACTATAATTTCAGGATTTCTTAACATTATATCATTATAAATCAGGCAGGTAGACTATCTAGCCATTAACTTCAAGCTGATCAATGATACTAGTAATGATCTTAATAAATCCAATCCAATAATTCTTTGACTGTCCTTTCACCTGTCTTTTAGAAGAACCGGAATTCTCTCTGCGCGTCGAGCACCGCAGTGCAGTTCGCTTCTTCCACCTGGGGATAGAGTGGCTATTCATAATCAGTTGGTAGGTGGAGTCGTCGAGTGATGAGAGAGGACGTCTCATGGCGACATAAACCAGCCGGAATGTAACATTCTCCTCTTGTAAAGACTGGACTTGTAAATATTAGACAAGAAACGAGCCAAAGTCAAGGGTGCTATACCTAGACGCTTATATCCACATAGACAATTGTTGCACTTCTCCCTAATTTCGCCAGGACGCCAGATGAAGCACAAGAATGTCCATCCCGTTGCATGGGTATCAAGATAGATCACTCTTGCAAGACAGTTAGGAATGAGGCAGAGACTTTGGTATTATGAAATCGGATGATTTCTCGATTGCCATACAAAAGAAAGATATACTGAGGAAGACTGACAGGATGGAAGGGGAGAGGAAGGGGTCCTTAAATAGTAGCTACAGCAAGTGAATAAGCTGAGGAGAGGCTTCAGAATGTTACCAGTAGAAGTGAATATAAGACTATCTTTTTACTTTACAACATTTATCTGTCTAGTTAATAGATTTATAAACCCTGATTTTATTAAGTATTATTTCCTAGTGAATAGATTTGCTTTTCTCTCTTATTATTACCTTCAGTATAATAGAACAATAGACTTATTGGTCTAAGATTAGAGGACTCTTAGATCAATATCTGTTCTATATATAAAGATAATTAACTTATATTATTCAACTACTTTGGATATCTATTTACCACTGTTTATTCTAAGTCTTATATTTAGTCAGAATGACTTGAGTGGCAAGAACTCAGTCTAAAAACGGCCAACTGGTAAAGCATGCATAAAGAGGACCACCCAATAAACCCACAATCAATCAAAAGCTACTATCGAATGTCCACAATTATCAGAAACCAACCTGTGGGAGAAACGGGCGATGAGCTGTTCCAACTGATGCATCCCGACGGACAGAGCAGCATCCGGGCTCTTTCAGTTCTACAACGGCGTGTACAGAAGCTACGGCGTGCTGGTTGGTCTGCGCGCAATGTTTGACGACGGGAGCATCGTCCCTGCGGGCCAATCCACCGACTCTGGAGTCCATTGCAGCTCCTGTTCCTCTTCCACCTTCACCTTCAAGGAAGACACGGTGCTGTATTCCGGGGAGCGGGTGGAGGATATCCGACTCGTCACGACGGAGGGCAAGATGGGAAGATTCCCTCGCTGGGAATTGTATTTCGATAATAATCATACAGCTATATATGAAAGGTAGAGCAAGAGTAACAGTAGTAGTAGTATAGTTTGCCTGAGGCAACAGTCATGTGACTGAATACGAGTCTCACTGTCTCACCAACGCAGTCATCATCAAGAGATCAACGCATCATCAAGAGATCAACGCATCATCAAGAGATCAACGCAGTCATCAGATAACAGCACCACCAGCATGGGAATCATCAAGAAAATCATCGGCGGCGGCCTTGGCTTCACTTCCGAGGCGATCCACGCCGCTCGCTCGCGTTCAGGAGAGCCAGCGAGTAGAGGTGACGAGAAAGTGGAAGATGACGATAAAGACGAAGAGGACAAAGATGACGATGAAGATGAAGAGAACGAGAATGAATCAGCGGAAGAAGGATTCGCCCACGACGAGGCCGCCTGGGAACTTGACGAGATGGTCGAGCGCGTGGCCCCCCCGTCCTACGAAGAGGCGGCCGTCAGCAGCGGCTCCGACTCGGAGGAGACGAAGCTGAAGAAGCAGGAGGAGATGCTGCAGCGGCTGCTCCGTCTGGCTGGGCCTGTTCCTGTCCCTCTCCAGGCGTCGCTGCCCTGCCCGGTGATTATCCCCCAGCGCCGACCGAGACAGAAAGACCGTGGCTTCGTGAGGGCGTATGCGCCTGTTCTGGACGATGTGGGCGTCAGCCAGGAGGTTTTTCTCCAGTTCCTGACCGACTGGGACGTAGCTAGAAGGGTATTCTCCCTTTTCTTTATTCGTTCAATCTTCTTAGCCATCTATTCCCCCTTCTTCATTCGTTCAATCCTCTAATCAACTAGGCATCTCCGTGGATCGACGTGGTGTACGTTGCCGCCGGCGTGGTGGGATTCGTGCCCGAGGCCGCGACACAGATCGTCAGCATCGTCGTGCAGGTTGTAGCGGGCACAGCAAAGGAACTGCAGTCTCGACAGCGCGGCAACACCTTTCTCGACCGGGTGAACCAGGAGCTGTTCATGCCGCGCGGGCTCTACGCGATGGTGATGGCGTTCAAGGACGACGTGTCCGGCCAGCAGCGCGGGCTGCTGAGCAACCTCTCCAAGAGGATCGGCCAAACCATCTTCTCGGCGGAGCGGCTCGACATCAACCAGACGGCCGCCAAGTACAGCAAGCCCGCGGATCCGGAAATGTCTCGCCTGCGCCGGGGGTTGAAGGACTTCCGTCTCACCAGCGGCGAGACCCACGGCGAGATCGAGCTGCCCGAAGCTGCGCCGCTCGTGTTTCCCGAGCTCGACCGGGCGGCCGTTCGCGATCTCAACCAGGGCGAGCAGGAGGAGAAGAGCATGCGCGAGAAATGGAGCAGCGCAGGCTCTTGGGTGCAAGACTATCTTGACCGACGGGCACAAGCTTTCTACGTAAACATACTCACTACACGTTATACGTCTATACTGAATACTGACGATACTAGGAAGCCGAACATCAAGGATCCTCCCTGTCGACAACAGCTGAGCAACGCGCCCCCATGAAATCCCGCTTCAACGACCCCAACCACCCGGCCAACAGCGGCTCCCTGATCGCCCTGCTTACGGGGGGCGCCGTTGCGCCGTCTCGCCGCCGCCGCGCCGCCAAACAGGAGCGCCGGGCAGCGCGCCGGGAGGAGCGCGATGCCCGGCGAGTTGCTCGCGGACGGGCGCCCCGGGGGCCTCGTGTGCCCCGGGGGAAGAAGCAGGGGCTTATCAGGAAGATCTTGACGCAGGATGTGCTGTATTTGCTGGTGGTCAACCTGCCCACGGACGAGCAGGTGGCCACTTCGGTGGAACAATTGGAGGAGATGATGGGCAAGACTGAGTATTAGTTAGTATCCATTAACTAGTTTAAGTGAGTCTAGTAGTATTAAGTATTCATACTTGATCTTGTTTGTTTCTAGTACTTATTTGCTATCTATTTATTATATTTCTCTTATTATCTATTCTCTTATTATATTGTCTTCTCTATTTCTCTTATTTTCTATTATATTGTCTTTTATTTCTCAGATTCCACTTTTATGTCTACTTGTTATTCTCATTATGAGGATAAAGGATTACTCTGCCAAATAAGCCACTATATTCAGTGGTTGTAAGACAAGTATTTATTTCTATCATTCACTCTCTTTTCTTTTTTCCACTCTTATTTTATACATCATCACCATGGCCCAAATTATGCCACTGATTCCTCTCTGCACTCGGCGGACAAGATCCCTGTCTGCTCTCCTCAGCTAATGCCGTGCTGAATTAGTCAATATCCTTTAAACCTCCTCCATACGATATATGTGTTATTATTATAAGACTGGCTGTATGGACACCACTAGAAGCTTAAAGAATAGATATCCATATATTGCTAAACAGCTAGGTATCTTCATCTGTGCCAGTTATAATGTTAGGTTCAAATCATCTAAAAAGTGAAGCCTTATAAGTCCCCGCTCTTTAGTACCAATAAACACATGATTATCATGAAAACAGTAGGGTTCTTTCCACTCCACCCTGTAGTCAAAAGGGAGGTAGAGGATCCTCTCCCCGTTCCGAATCAACCAGGCCCCATCCTTGATATCATAACATACGGCTGGCTGACGTCCCAGCGGCAAGGAATCAATAGCATCGACATAGCTCCAGTGGCATTCTATATTCCTCACCAGTTGTCCTGTGCTGGCGTTGAATAAGGCAACCCCAGTACTATATCCAACGGCGAGCATGGCGTTCTCCTGGTTGGGGTGGAAGGCAAGGCTGTAGATCCCCCAGTATTCATGATTAATCACTAGTTCCTCCTTCTCCGTGAAAACATCAAAAACGCAGATCTCGTATGCAAAGGCAGCGGCCAATCTTTTGCCGTCCCGAGAAACCGCTATTTTCCAAACTTCTCCTTCGATACAGCGTTCCCATTCCGCAGGTGATATTGGCCCAGTCTGACAAGAATGGTCATAATCGGACGTTGATGATGAGAATTCCTCTGCTAACTTCGCAATACTCCACACTTTGATGATACTGCCCTCATCAAAGATATCATCAATAGAGCCAATATAAGTCAGGCTATCCTGGGAGAACGCAATACCTCTTGCGATTCCCATATATCCTCGAAACCGGCTCACCACTGCGCCAGTGGCTGTATCCCAAATCTGGATCATTCCTTTGTCGCTTCCTGCGGCCAGCATGGTGCCATCAGGTGAAAGTGCCATACTGTAAACAGGAAACTGTACATCAATTCCTCTCCCCTCGCCAATTCTCCATGCTGCCAACGTCTCATTAGAGTATTGAATTCCGATGGTCGCTGCGTTTGCGGAAACCACGATCTTCAATACCGTCTGGCGGGGGGTTAAATGTATTGGCGCCTCTTTTGAGTCTGCCAGCTTCCTTATGATAATAGATCCATCACTGCTACCTGTCACAATGCGGTCATCTGGAAGAATGTTGATACCCCAGATGTACTGTGAATAGTCCGGTGAATAGCTTTGAAATGCTTGCATAATATTCCCCGATTGAATATCCAGTACCTCAACAGTGGTGCTTAAAGACAAGGACACCAGCTTGATATCATCGGGCGAAAAGATGATGTCGATAATATCATCGCCCCGATCACCGGAGAGAAGATGACGGTTTACCTTCCTTGTGGCTGTGTCCCACAAGAGGAGAGTGCCATCTTGGTGTCCAGACGCGAGTTTGGAGCCGTCAGATGAGAGCTTGATGACATTGGGGTCCGAGTGAGTGTATTCAGAGTCGCAAGTCCATTGATCCAGAGGGACCAGACCAGACTTTTGCTCTGCCACATGCCAAATATAGATGGACATTTCAAGCACACTCCACGCCGCTACAAACGCGCCATTTTGAGAAATGGTGACTTTTGAGGGTTCAGTGCTAGACCCAGTGACAAGTTCAAGTGTCTTTTCGGATGCCAGATCCACCAAGAATATTTTCCCTCGGTTTGGGTCATCGAAAGACGAAAGGACCATTGTACCGTTGCGCGCAAAAGCCACATGATCAAACCTATAAGCTTCAAACCTCCCCTTATTGCTGCGGAACTGTTGCAAGATCTTCCCGGTGGTGAGGTCCCATTGTGAAATATCACCATTTCGATGGAGGGTTGCCAGTCGACTGTCTCTTTCCAGAAATTCAGCGGCCACCACATCTTCAAGCCTCATTCTTTGGCGTCCACTCGCTGTCTCCCTTAGTATCATGTCATTCCACAAACCGATTGAGCAAGGAGACTACCATCATCAGAGACCACAAAAGCAATAACATGTCTATCGGTCGGCCAGGATTGATCGATTGGGCTCCAGTCATCATCCACCAAAGGGGGCTCTTTCAACCAGGCTGGGATGTTGGACTGGAAGGTCTGTTTGATGATACTTGCTCGCGGGGCGAAAATGAGGCCCGAGCAGTATATTTGTAGTGGAGCCTCTTCTATCACTGTTCGCATGTGCAACACCCACCGTATGGCATCATAAATAAAGGCATGAAGTAGGGGGTTTTCAACGGCCTAGGATGTTAGTATATGAATATCACTCCATGTATATGAATCTCACCTTGACCAAAGTTTCTAATAAGAGAATATTGTCGATTCCCTCAAAGATCTTCCCCATCAAGGTAAGAGCCTCTAACCAATGAAGGAAGTTGCACTTCAAGAAGTCGTGTACTATATCATCGTCCTCAAGCTTGACTTTGGAACTTTCAAGATGAGAGGTCCAAAAGAGACATGCATATTGGACTGCAAGAGGAAGATATTTCTCCACGACACTGCTTTCAACTTCCTTTTGAAGAGCACCGGGATGTTTGAGCTGACAGATGTCCTTGATCAAATGTTTATTCATAAGATTCAGTGAGCAAATAAAGAGTCTGTTGTGTCCTTCTTCCGCTTTCACATGGAACTGCAGGTCAGAGCACCTTGTGCTGTCGAGGAGAAAGTCATGAAAAGAGAGATGGAATAAAGAGACTGGCGATCCATCATCTTCTGGCACAACCAAGACTGACCGCAGGCAGTCCAGTGTTTTTCGTACTTTGCGAAGGGGAATGTCGAGAAGCATCGATAGATCCCTAGGAGAGAGAGACTCATTCAAGAGGATGACAGATCCCACAATGGACTGGAACAGCGGTTTGAAAGGGCTGGTGATCTTCTGCTGTAGCAAAAGGGTATAGATCCTATCCAGATCTGCCGTGGGCGAGTCCTTGGTAGAGTCCATAGACATCAGGCTTTCGATTTGTTCTTCAGGGAAGTCGGTATCCAGGAATCGACACACCGTCGCAGCGTAAATGAAGAGACGACCTGCCTTTTGAACCATGTTCTGCTTGAACTCTTCGCCAGGCCATTCTGGCGGTAGATCTCGGTTGAAGGCTATGGTGGCGAGCATCTTGTTGAGGAAGAGAGAAACATCACGCGTGGTCTGAGTCCTCTGTTCGTTAGAGTCGAGCTTCCAATGCTGGTAAGTCGTGGTGATCTTTTGAAAGTCCCTTGCAATGGATTCCTCCGGTCGACTGACAATAAGGGTTCGCAGGTGGATCGAGTTGAAGCCGCTGACATTGGACAAGAGCTCGGGTATGGCATGTTGACTGTGATCCTGACACTCATCCAATGCATCAAGAACAATGACAATTTGAAGAGGTAAAAGCAGCTTCTTGTCCAGCTCTGATAGAGGCTCCAGTATGAGACGCTCGCATTGACTCTTCGGAGATTGTTCACTGATCGTCTTGTCTATGTCTATGGCCTTGCTCATGTATTCTCGGAGCGCTGGTAAGGAATCCGCCAGTTGAGATGCCAGAGTGGTAAATAGCGCTGCTGAATGGTTCCGCAGCTCTCCATTGCGTGAAAAGAAGAAGCTTGCTCCCAGAAGGTTATGTTCATTGAATCTCTGGCATATGGTGCGGCTGATGGTGGACTTGCCTGTCCCAGCCATTCCGCTGAGCCAGAAGATGGGCTTGTCGTCGTTTTCCTTTCCCCATTGTTCGAGATCGTTGAGAATCTCAACACGCGTGCCCTCAAGACACTTTGCGGGCAACGGGGCAGATGGTTCGACGGCATTGAAGCCTGCAAATCTTGCCCGAGAAAGCTTCTCAATGTGTAGATCTTCTGTGATGTTCCCCAACTCTCGGATTATACTATCAGCCTTGTCTTGAAGCTGCGATACTGCGGCATCAACATTTCCTAAAACCCTAGCCCCAATAGCCTGCAGATCCTCGTCGATGCTTTGTTTCGCTTGAGTCATGTCGTCCAGATCTGCCTTCCAGTTATTTGCGTTGATGAGGCCTCTCCAGTATCGGAACCAAGGGGAGCGCGAATACTGGCATATGATCTTCATTTGGCTTTTAATGATTCTGGCGTAGAGCTGTACTGCTTTTTCTCTTAAGCGCTGAAGAATCTCAGGGTTTGTATCACTGCTTCATATCAGTAATGTGGCCCCATTGGTCTTGAGCTATCACCCACCTCTTCGTCGTCTGCATTCCAGAGAGATTGTGAGTCTGGTCGATGACCTGCATTCGGATAAGAAGCTCAGACACATATGCAAGCAGGTTTGTGGCATCGTCAGCCTGCGTCAGTGGACTCGACAGCACCTAGACAGCGAGATAATTCAGTGGCAGGATTACCTCCAGGGGGTCGTCTATCAATCTTTCTTACCGGCAGTATAAGAACCACTCCCGCCCATGCAAGGGAAGCGTGTGGTTCCGAGCTGAGTAAAGTACTGATGAAGTCTTTAGAAGCGAGAATAGTCCGGATGACACGATTGATCTGGTCCTTGATGACGACTTTTTTGCCTTGAACGATGATCTTGCGATGGCCCTCATGGACGGCTTTGAGTTTGCGCTGTGCCAGGTCTTGCAGCTGTCTGTCAGCTCTGTCATCAGGTGGTGAAGAAGAAGGCTTTTGTGCTTCAGGCGATTTCCCAGAGCCTGTGGTTGACTCTTCTGGTGATAAGAGGTATTGCTTATACACCTCAAGGAGCTTGGCATCTTCATCCTCAACCTTGGCATATGCCTCAGCCCAGAGGCCTTTAGGCGTCGCGCTCTCGTCAGCATGCTTCTCTGGTACTGTGGGGGTCGCTATAGACACTCCGGATGTGTTTTGTGGGTTTAGATGGCCAGAGCCAGGCAATAATTCCTGTTTCTCATCTTTCGGCTTGGGTGAGTCCCTCCGAATGAAATTTTGAATAGACTTTTTAGTATTTCTCATCTTAAATGATCTCTTAAGTTTACTCCTTTACTCTTAGCAGGAAGTGGAATGAAAGACGGTACTTACATGCGGGGTGTCCTCGTGTGACGTGGCAGCTTTATGTAAGACATGAGTAGAGGGACTCAGTAGAGGGACTCAAGTATAGCCAATTTTAGACTAGACAGGAGTATTCTATAGGTTTTATCCTAATGAACTATATATCAATTACCAGCATCTGTTGTTCAAATAGTGATGTATACCAATAAGAAGAATATTGAAAGGTTTATAGGGAAAGTAGTACTATCAATAAACAATATAAGGCCTAAGGAAAGAGAAAGATGGAAAGGAGATAAGATGGTTTAAATATTCTATCATATATAGCACACAGACATTTACTGGGTCTTACAATCTTAATGGCCAAAGGCCCCAGATTATAAATATTGCGTACAAAATAGGACTCACCCCGCCTTAACCCCGCTTGAACGTCCTCCATCTCCACGCCTGCTGGTCAATTACAGAATCTCCAGCCGGTATCGACTCTGTTTCTCAGGGTGGGCGGATTGGGCAACAGAGCGAGGAGTTTAGAACTGCATACTGGGGGAACAGTGTGTCGGATACAGCCGAAACGGGTGGTTCCCATTCACTGGGATGATCTGTGGCGGTCTCTAACCCTAACCCTAACCCTAACCCTAAAGCACGCTGTTGTGAGGGCGTATCTTGAACGACGTTGCAGGGAATAATTTGGCCGGGGTGGGAGGTTGATTTAGTAATCCTTGATAATCAGATAATACTATTCTAATTAGGGTCCAATAACTACTCTATTGTACTCATTCTATCATCAAGTCTATTACAGCTTCGCTCTCACTTGGACTTCCTGTTGAATCTCCTCCCTCGACCGCTCCGTATCACTGCGAACCAGCTGGGCATACAAGGTCTGGATGCGTTGGGTGACGGGCCCTCGCTTGCCATCGCCGATGATGCGGCCGTCGACTTCTCGCACATGGATCTGCGAAGGAAAGGTGCCTGTGCAAAAGGCCTCATCGGCGCCATACACCTCTGTGAGGGAGAAGTCCAGCTCGCAGACGGGGATGCCGTTGGCGCGACAGACGTCGATGGTCTTCTGGCGGGTGATGCCCTGCATCTGGTTGTTCTTTGTGGGCGCCCAGACCTCGCCGTCGCGCACGATGAAGAAGTTGGTCGAGTTGCAGGTCTTGACGAAGCCGTTCAGGTCGAGCATGAGGGCCTCGTCGGCGCCCACGACGTTGGCGCCGATGCACGCCTGCACGTCCGTCGCCTTGGAGATGTGATTCCACATCTCGTCTTTGACGTCGGGCGGCCCGCGGCGGATGTGCGACGTGACGAGCTTCAGCCCCTGCTGCGACACTGCCGGATCGGCGGCTTTGATCTCGGGGATGATCACGATCAGCGGCATGCCGAGGTTGACCTTGGGGTTCTGGTACGGCGTCGCCTTCAACCCGCGGCTCACCACCAGCCGCAGATGGACGTGCGGTTCGCCGTCCATCGCGTTGCTGTCGATCGTCCGGTGCAGCATCGCCAGCAGCTGTGCTTTGCTCACGCCCAGATCCATCATCATCGCCTTGGCGGACTGGAAGAGTCGGTCCAGATGCGCCTTGGCGAACTGGATGCGGCCATTCTTTGCGCGGATTCCTTCCTGTTTTTTCTTAGCAAATACCGTTGGAAATAGACATCAAAGAGTCATCTCACCCAGATCCCGTCGCCGATCAGAAAGTTCGAGTCAAACACAGACACGACTGCTTCCTGCTTCGGAACCAGCTGGAATTGCCCGGTGACTCCGTCGCGGATGCCCACCAGGATGCGCTCGTTCTTCTCGTTCGGGACGACGGCGTGGGTGGCCATTGCGAAGATGAGTCTCTGCAGTACAAGAAGTGAAGGAATGATAGAGTATCATAGGCAATGAATCACGCAATAGGCTAGACAATGACGCCTTTTAAGGTGCGCGGCTCTCTCGGGGTGGGCCGAGAACCCAATTATGATTATTTCACAGGTCATCATAGTATTAATCTATCAAGATATACTATATATCTTAATGGATCAATACGACATATACGACATATACGACATATACTATATTATACTATATTATACTATATTATACTATATTATACTATATTATACTATATTATACTATTCATGCTTCTATGCTTCTATCTTGTAGAATCAGTCGGTCTACCCCGAGCCCGCTCGGCCTGCCCCGAATGCCTCAAAGTGAATTATCCACTTTTTGTCCGGGCGGGTCTCGCACCCCGAGTTGAGATACGATATGGCTCCATATAAGATGGGATGAATTAAAGGTTGAGGAAGTCAGGGTAGGACTCGAGTTCATCTCAACCTGACCAGTCATAACCCTAACCCTAACCCTAAACCCTAAACCCTAACCCTAGTTTTTTTCCTTTTTCTTCATTCAGAATGACAGACAAGACCATCGTCTCGGATAGTACAAGTCTCTCAGATGGCCAGCTCCTGTCGGAGAAAGATGACAAACGTGTGCGGTCCAAGATCGACGCGGTGGTGATGCCTCTGGTTGCCATCGCCATGACCCTGGCTTTTCTCGACAAGGTATGTCTTTTTCTCTCTCTTCTCTTCTTCTCTTTCTTCTCTTTCTTATTGATAGAACGGCCTTGGCTATGCGGCAGTCTGGGGCCTGGAAACAGACACCCATCTCCAAGGCCAGCAGTACAGCTGGCTGGGAAGCATCTTCTACTTTGGCTATCTGGGCATGGAACTGCCCAACCTGTGGCTGATCACCAAGGTGCCGCTGGGCCGGTATCTCGGCGGGTGTCTGACAGCCTGGGGCGGGTGTCTGTGTCTGCTGGCGGCGTGCAACAGCTTCGCCGGGCTGGCGACGATCCGGTTCCTGCTCGGCGTGTTTGAAGCGGCGATGCTGCCGTGTCTGTTGCTGGTCAACTCGCGCTGGTACCGGCGCGAGGAGCAGCCCCTGCGCACGGCCATCTGGTACAACACGCTGGCGGGCGTGTTTGGGGGTATCCTGAGCTACGCCATCGGCCACATCCACGGCGCCCTGCAGACGTGGCGGTACATCTTCCTGATCTACGGGTCTGTCACCGTCGCGTTTGGGGTGCTGGTCATCCTCGCCCTGCCTGACCGGCCGGCCACGGCCTGGTTCCTCTCGCCGGGGGAGAAGAAGATGGCCGAGGCGCGCGTGGCGGCGAACAAGACCGGCGCGGCGGCCTCGTTGGCGTCGGCGCAGCGCAGCAGGATGCTGGACGCTGACCTCGCTGGTCGCCATGGCCGGCGCCATCATCGTGCACCTGGTCGACTCTTCCGTCCACCGCAACGTCTCCCTGGCAGGTGTCTATCTCATGGGCTTCTATAATGTCCCCTGGGTCCTGGCCTTGAGCCTGCAGACCTCCAACACGGCGGGAATCACCAAGAAGAGCTTTGTCTCGGTGTCTATCGCGGTCTTTTACGGTCAGTCTTTCTTTCATCCTGCAGAACTCTCTCTCACTGATTCTTCCAGCGGTTGGCAATATTGTTGGCCCCCAGTTCTTCAGGTCCAGCCAGGCGCCGCATTACAGCCTCGGCATCGGGGCCATGCTGTGTGCGTTTGCCGTCATGGCGGCCACAGGCGGATTCTATTTCATCGCGTGTTTCCAGGCCAATCGAAGCCGAGAACGTTCAGGATCAAATGAGGGCGATGAGACAGACACGGAGGATCTGACCGACTGTGAGAATCGTAGCTTTCGATATGTATATTAATGTAAACCTGAAGGAAATAAATATCTCTAATTGCTATATCTGTACTGATCTTTGTAATGATGCCCCTAGGGTTTAGGGTTTAGGGTTTGGGGTTTAGGGTTTATTCAAGAGCTTGAAAAGGGCTATTTGAGGTTAACTGGGAGATACATAGAATCCACTCTGATTACTTTAATAATGTTCATTTATTATCTTGAGACATATCTAGATTAACACCTAGTGATATCATCAGAACAACCAGACCTGAAGATCTACTTATATGCCCGCACTCTCTTCATTAGCATCATGCAGCAGAGTACCATACCAGGCCGTCAGCATGTCGTCAATGTCCATCATCTCGTTATCGAAAATGTCCGACACCTGGTGGAGATATGCTTCCAGACCCTCGGGCTCCAGGGACATGCTGTCGGCAGGCTGCGCCTCGAAGCCTGAGAAATCCGGGGGATGGGAGAGTGACATCTCGGGATAGTAAAGGTATACCTTTGAGGTTACGACGGCGAAGAGCTGGACAAACTTGGAGAGCGACGGGTTTCCCAGGCTGACGACGCCCTTTTTCAGCAGATCCTGGCAGATGGCGGCATCTTCGGGGCGAACAGAAGGTGTTGTATTCTGTGTGAGTTTCTGAATGTGCCTGGGTTCAATTAGTAGAATTATGTTAGGGTTAGGGTTAGGGTAGATGGTTTACCAGTCGCAATAAAGACGAGACAAGCCTGCCATGAGGATATGATGGAACTGGCAATGGGATCGACAGACAGCATGGATGCCATCAGCTGCCGCCATGGCTGCCCACTGTTTCAACGCGCTGGACGAGGCCTGGGAACAGATGGCCACCATCTTCTGCGAGGGGATCATAAAGGTGGGCGAGGGCCGGTTGAGATGCAGCAGCAGCAGGCAGTACTCGATCTTCATCAGCTTGTATTCCCTTCCGGGGCCCAACCCTGCGGCGTCGAGCTGGCCCTTCCACCGGTCGAGCCGTCGATGCAGGCCGTCCGAGATGGAGCGGATCTCGTGGAGAGTCAGCGACGCGCAGCGCCCGTCCTGGCCGCGCGCAATGTAGATCGACTCGAGCACCTGGCCGGCGATCCTGCGCAGCTCGACCATCTGCACAAACAGCCAGACCGTCTTGGCCTGGTAGAGCGGCGCGGCGTCGGCCTCGTGCGCCGTGAGTCGGTCCAGACTGCCGGGGCGCGACGCCGGGGTGGGCGCATCGATCGCCTGGTCGCGGACGGACAGCACGCGGCCGGTACTCAGCGCCACGGAGCGCTCGAGGCTGTAGATCGTCCACCAGAGACGGGAGCGCAGCTCAAAGTCGTCGGCGCTGAAGTTCCACGCCGGGTTGTGCCGGTGGATGCCCAGCTCGAGGGCGACCGACATGGCGTAGCGCGTGAGCTGCCACAGGTCGTTGCCGTGCTTCGGGGCCGGCGAGTTCAGCATCCAGATGGTCAGCAGCACGACGGCCTGGAGGCCGGGCAGATCGCGCGGATGGTCGTGGAAGCGGGCAAAGAAGTGCAGCGCCGTTTGGAGGTATTCCGGCGGCGTGTTGACGTCCAGCAGAGTCGGCGACGGCGTGTCTGTGTTGATTGCCGCCACGTCCGAGGCCAGCGCCAGCACGACGAAGAAGATGAACTTGTGCCAGTCGCTGCATCGTCGGGGCGCCTGGTACATCCCCTGGAAGCAGGCCCGGAGCGAGGGCAGATGCAAAAAGGGCCACCAGATGTGGACGCGCGCGATATACACCGACAGCAGGCTGGCGGCGACGGCTCGCGATGGAATCGTCGCCGTGGGCGTCTCCAGGTCTGGCGATTCATATCGTCCAGCAGCAGGCTTTGCCGACGAGACGTCTAATCCAACCTGCTTGAAGAAGATCCGAGCAAAGGTCGATCCAGCAGCAGCGCCAACTGAACAACTCTTCATCAGCAGTCTTCCTTGACAGTTGACAGTTGACAGTTGACAGTTGACAATTGACAGTTGACAGTTGACAATTGACAGTTGACAGTTGACAATTGACAATTGACAGTTGACAGTTGACAGTATGGATGCTATCTTACCATATTTCGAGTGGGAATAGGGATCTGCAAACCCAATGGCCAGGACGCCGACTTCTTCTGCTTCTTTGGTGACATCGGCCGACCATCCCAGGCTGTCCGACGCCGCCTGCTGAGGCCCCGACTGGCCGGCTCCCTTCTGGGCCAGCTGCTGTTCGAGTTCCTGCACCCGGGAATGCAGTCGTTCAACCAGCGAGTACGGATACGCGACATACTCCGTGATGTTGCAGGCCTCCCCTTGTCTGGAGCATGCCGAACACTGGGGGATCTTCAGATCACACTGATAGGCCAATCGGTCAGTCAGTACTGCAATACGGAGATACTACTCAATAGCAGGGACTTGCCTTGACCTTCCGGGAGCGACATCTGTTGCACGACTTGACCACCGACGGAGTGTATTCGCCAATAGCTTCAAACAGAGGCATCGGCAGAGATGAGTTCAAGAGGTTGTTTGATGACGGAGAGATTGTTCAGATGCCTAGTCCTGCTCTAGTTTAGCGTGGGCAAGGGGAGAGGGATATCTCTTTCTCTCCTCTCCTCTTTCCCCTCATTTGCAGCCACCAATTGATGATTTCATTTGATTCGGGCCGTCACATTCAGTGGCGGATCTTTGCTATTGAGAGATGAGACGTCGGCGGAATGTTCGCCCGATGAGTGTCACGTGACTGGTCCAAGGGATAAGTAGGGTTAGGGTTAGGGTTAGGGTTAGTGGGCATATAGAGGATAGAATATAACTATAATAGTTAGCAGCGTATCCTAAATATGAGGTACTAGGCTATCATGTTAGGTTTAGGGTTTAGGGTTTAGGGTTTAGGGTTTAGGGTTGGTGAGTATATAGAAGTGATAGAATATAGTACAGTGAATTAAGCAGCAGTGAGTACCTTCAGTATGAGTTAGCTGATCATGTTAGGGTTAGGGTTAGGGTTATGTTAGGGTTAGTAGACAATCCCCAGATGCCCTTAGTGCTGATCCTACAAAGTAGATATAGTAGTGAATAGAGGAATGTATTTAACTACTGATTATTAATTTAGTCTATGACATAAAGATACTATAGAATACGAGAGTAAGCGATCCGACCAATCAGATAACATCTAGACTCAGTGAGATCAACACATATAAGACAGACAACGCAGAAGACAGACAATGCATATAAGACAGACTCTAATAATCCTCCATTCACTCTCCATTCCAATTCACTTGGCCTCTACAATGTCGTTCATCTCTCTCCAGACCAAGCCCTCTGCACAGCTGTGCTACACCTTCACCCCCCCCTCGCAGTCCTCCGTGCTGCTCGTCTTCCTGAACGGCCTCGGACTGCCCCAAGCCGCCTGGCAACCGGTGATCTCTCAACTGCGCACGCTCCGTAACGAGAAACGGGCTTCTCTCCCTGCCATCCTCACCTACGATCGGTTCGGCCAGGGCCAGACCACCGACCGGGACCCGCGCGATGCCTCCGTCCTGGATCCCTCGCACGGCCACGACTGTGCGGACGTGGTCGCCGATCTGCACCAGCTCATCCTGCAGATAAAAGAACTCCATCTGAAAGATGATAAGAACACTATATCTACGGTTTTCGTGGCGAATTCCATCGGGTGCGCCCTCGCCCGCCTCTACGCAGAAACATACCCCGGTTCAGTCGCCGGGGTACTCCTTCTCGACAGCGTCCTGGCCAACTCGGACTTTGTCTCTGTGTTTCCCGACCCAGACAAAAAGGACGACACAATCGAGCTGCCTTCCGACGTGACGCCAGACATGCTCCGTACGGCGAGAGACCGGGTGGCGCGCATCTTCCACCCCTCCGTCGGCAGTCGTGAGGGCCTCAGTCGGAAAACCCTCGCCGGGCTCTTGCCGACGAGCGATGGGCCGGTCCTGCTCGGGCCAGACGGCAAAGGACCGTACGTGACGGTGATCGGACACGATCCTGAGGCCTTTGCTGCCGAGAGCGAGAAGATGGGCATGCCCCGTGTCTTGTCGAGGGCCTATACCAATCCCTACTGGGAGAAGTATAACGCGGGCTTGGTCCAGATCACGGAGCCAGACAGGGCGAGAGGGCCATTTCAGGCGCCGGGGGCAGGCCATTTCGTTCAGAAGGATAACCCGGGGTTTGTCGTTGAGGAGCTTGATATCCTTCTTGACCAGTTGGATTAGTTGAATAGAAACACCTTTACTAGACTGTACTACGAGTAACAGTAATTGTCTGTTCTAGGTCTACGTGGCTGCAGGGTGGGAAGGTAGAGGGAGGAAAGGGGGGAGGGAGATCTGACGGTAGATCCAACAGACAAGGAGATCTGTCAGATGGGAATGGGAGAAGGTCTACGTCTGTCGTCTATAGCTGTGCTATACAGCTATACTATAGTATAGCTATAGCTGTACTATAGCACAGCTGCAGCTGCAACTGACAGTTTACGCTGTTAGTATCGATACATAAGAAAAGTATGAAGCATGTCCTTTCGCTGGTATTATCCAGATCAAGTTCAGCGGTATTTCTCAGAACGAATCATGCCGAGGCAATCATCGAACACCCGCCATGCTACATACGCTTACCTATTGACCGTCGAGAGAATGGTCTCGCAGTCAAGTCACACAGTGACGCCGTCGGTCTTGGGAGAAACGGTCTGCTCCGAGGCAGCATACGACTGGTCGTCCTTGAGGTTGCCGAACCAGTCGTCGCGGGACTTGCGCCACCACTCTTCGAGGGCGATGACCGTGATCCCCGCCATGATGACAATGGAGTAGTTGAACAGACTGGGTTCCGCGGAGATGGCGGCGTCGCCGTACTGCGGCGCGCAGAGCACCGCAAAGGCGAACCCGTTCCAGAGAAAGGTCACCACGGCGGACAGGACGCCGAAGCGGCCCAGAGCCCAGAAACTGGGGCGGAAGGTTTTGCGCGTGAGCAGGGCGCGCCCGAGCCCGACCAGGCCATACGCGGCGATGGAGCCCGCGGCCGAGGTGGAGGTGAGACTGGCAAAGGCGACCTGCGAGGGCAGCTGGGTGCAGAGCAGCAGGGCGGCGCAGATGGAAATGAAAACCACGGCGTTGCGCGGCTGGCGGCTGGCCGAGACGCGGCACAGCACGTTACTGAAGGGGAAGACCGAGTCGCGTGAGATGGCGAAGACCAGCCGCGACACGGCAACGAGTGAGATGGAGGTGTTGAGGATGGCGCCGACCATGGCCACGACGGTGGCCACGACGTGTGCGCGCGGGCCCAGCGCGAGGGCGTACATCTGGATGAACGGCTGCGGGGCCGAGGTCGCGTAGAAGGTCTCGATGGAGGGCATGCAGAAGAGGAAGAGCAGGATGATGGGGAAGCCGCACAGGGCGGACGCGACGGTCGCCCAGAAGACCCCCTTGGCGGCCGCCTTCTTGGCCGACACCGTCTCCTCGGCCACATGGCCCGAGGCGTCCTGGCCGACCAGGCAGCTGGCGGGCAGGTACCAGGAGAGCACCCAGTTGAGGCCCGGGGCGGTGCCGCCCCCGTTGTAGGTCGAGGTGAAGACAAACTCGGCGGGCTGGAAGCCGTAGGTGCGCGCCACGCCGATGGGCAGCCAGACGAAATTCAAGACGATGTCGATCGCGATGACGACCACGCCTGCGCGGAACACCCAGGCGTAGGAGCGCGGGGGGAGGAAATTGAGCGCGGTGGCCAGCGCCAGAAACAGCAACGAGAGCGCCCAGGCCACCGCGCGCGCGCGCACATCCGCCGTGTCGTAGGGAAAGGTGGTGTCCGGGTTGAAGACGACGATCTCGGAGATGAGGTAGTTGGCCACGCCGAACGAGTCGGTCGCCAGGAAGGACGTCCACGCCACGAGTGTCCACGCCGCGACCAGAAACGAGACAAACCGCCCGGCGCGGCCACCCCCCCACGAGCGAAAGGCCCAGTAGTAGATCGAGCCGGCGGCAGGGTACGCCGAGCACGCTTCTGCCAGCGTGGCCGCCGTGATGATCGAGAGCACGCTGCCGGATAACCAAGAGCTCCACCTGTTTCCTTATCAGCTCGAGCAGAGAACATTCTAAACCAGGGAGAAATACATCGCTGCTGGCCCCCCGTTACTCAACGCGATATAGAACAGCACGCGTACGCCACCGATGCAATACAGCGCCGAGAAGGAGCACGCAAAGTTGTCGAACGCGCCCCAGCCACGCGCCAGGACGGACTGGTAGCCCAGCTGGCGCAGCTCGCGCTCGTCCTCCTCTGTCTCGGTCGGCATGCGATGGGATGGAGACGCAGGGGGGATTTCCATGATGGATGGTTCGCTGGGTCCGTTGCTTTCGATGGTGGTCGAGTCGAGTTGGTGAAGGAGGAGAAGGTGAAGAAGAGAAGGAGGAGAAGAGAAGGAGGAGAAGAGAAGGTGAGGAGGAGGAAATGTGCGAGTCGCTAGCGAGTCACGTGAGGGCGTGTTAGCGAAACCTACACCGGACAAGATTATTACATTATGATTGATTCATGTCAATTGGTATTGATTGGTTCTATATTACGGTACATAGATTTATGGTTTCTACTAGATGGTATGTGTATGTCTTGGAGACCTGGTGACAGCCAGTACCTTTGGTGTTGATCGTCAATATCAGCAGAGGAATGAGATGGTGCATGGCATATCGAGTGATCACCCGTTCCAGCCGTCCCAGCCGGTGCTCATCCCGAGCGACCACGAGCCGTCGATGAACGGCCACTGCAGCATATCCGCTTCGAGATCCTGAAGGTCGAGGGGGGTGTCGGGTGCATTGTTCGCCGGCAGATGGTCTGTCGATGCTTCCCTGTCCGAGGGGTGTCGAGTACGATCGCCTCGACCGGCGTCACCAACCACCAGGGAGCGCTGGCGGACGGGAGAATGGCGACGGACGGAGGGGTTTCGAGGGGAATCCAGACGGAGTCGCAAGCACCGGATGTCGCCATACTCGTCCAGTCTTCCCGCCAGAGTCAGATGGGAGGCGTTCTGGGTCTGGGTGCTTTTCGCCATGCGGTAGAAGTCTTTTGCTTCTTGTACAGTGCGCCACTTTTATTGTTAGCCAAGGGAAACATACATCACACAGGAAAGGAAATACCCAAGAATGACCGACGGGCCACAGTTGTCGGACACGATCTAGATAGAGAAAATTCCGCTGCGTCTCCTCCTCGGCACGATGGAGTCCGCCCGGATACCGCTGCGGACTGACGGTGCCGTACATGTTGATGTGAGCGGCCACAAAGACACTGAATCCCGAGTAAGGAGTGATGACGGGGGTTTCGGCCGCCTCAAGGGCGGACAGGATGCCTCCGATGTTTTGCGCGGCCGTGAAGAGCTGGTGGATGGTACTCTGGTCATCGGTCGCATCCGAGGGCTCGTCGACGGCGGGGACGCGATGAACAAGGTCTGAAAGGGGGTGATAGCTAGCGAGAACGCGATCTCGATCGAGAAAGAGGACACTAGAGGGGTGAGAAGAAATCAATATTGAAGCTGGCCAGACAAACCTCATAAAGTGAATCAGGTTGATGTAGGCAAACAGCTCGCCGGACCCGAGGGCGACATGGGCCTGGACATTGGTGGTGGGATAGCGCAAGGTGACGTCCTGCAGGGCGCGCCACTCGTCCAGCTCTTCTTTCAAGGTCTGCCAGCTGGACGGCTGGAGTGCGGCTGGGGCAGCAGAGGAGGCACGGGCGCGGCGACTCTCATTGGCAAAGCGGAGGATGCGGACAAAGATGTCGAAGCCACGCGTGACGAGGGTGAGTCCGTGGTCGATGGTGAGGGTGCGAGGCAGGCTGCGGGAGCCACCACACATGTCTGCAGGCATCAGGCGTTGGGGTGCGGGACGGACGAAGATGAAATCGTGGTCGGCGATGGGCAAGGGGACGGAGATCTGCTGGAAGGAGAGCGCAAAGTGCTGGCGGGCGCCCGAGCTGAGCTCGCAGTCCTGGGCGAAGCAACACCAGTAGGTGCGAACGAGCTGCTCGTACTGGGTCTGGGCGGTGGCTTCGTGGTTATCGTCGGCCGTCTTCAGCAGCGACTGGATCATATACGTTGCCATTCCTGGCAGTCAGACTCAAGCTAGAATCTATCTCAGAACAAGGGTGATATCTCAACATACCACTATACATCCAAGCTTTGTAGGCGTGCCCCGACCCCCACTCGTAAAAAGAGACCATGACCAGCGACTGCGCGAGAGCGAGCGAGGGGCTCTCAAACGCACGCAAGGCCAGCTGCGACCGGGCATAATCGGCATACACGTCTTCGGGCTGCAGGCCGTGGGAGGGCATAAAGCGGGCACATAGCGCCAGCACGGCGGCGACAAAGACCGGATCCACGGTCGACGGACACGCCGAGATGTCTGCGATGAGCGAGGGATAGTGCAGGAAGTTGGTCGTGGGGAATTTCTTGCGGTAGGTCTCGCAGGCGCTGATGATGGTGGAGGGCGAGAGACAGGCCACCGGGTCGGACTGCGACACGGAGACCTGAGAGACAGCACGAGAGGAGGGCGAGCGAGACGGAATCTCCCTCGACTCCAGAGACATAGACACCGCTTGTATAGCCCGTCGTTTCGCTCTCCTGGGCGGCGTTCGAGGCGCAGCGCGGGGATCCGACAGGACGCAGTCGGGGGTGCGCAGACGCAGACAGCGACGACACGGTGGGGAGCCGTCGTGGTGGCACTTGACTTTTGCCTGACTGAAGGTGTCAACAGGAGAATCGATGATGGAAAGAGACAGCGATGCTTACCGGCACGCCGCGCAGGAGATGGAGACTCTCATCGCGAGGCGACGAGGGGAGGAGAGGAGGAGGCGGTTTCTCGATTGGGATGGCGTCTTATCTATTGCCTGATTAGCCTGAGGCATTATTATTGCCTGAGGCAGAAGCCTGAGGCATACTAGCTGGAGTTGTTAGCCTGAGGCAGAACTATTGCCTCAGGTATAAGTGTAGCCTCAGGCAGCAATAGATATAGGACAAAAATTACTGAAAATGATGGCTATGCAATGAGGGCTAAAACTAATCTACAACACATTCTATCGACTCCAACCAGGCCGCCAGTTTATCCACCTGCAGCTTCTCGGTCGCCCAAGAAGTCACCAGCCGGACGACGACGTCTTCCTCTCTCTCCTCCCAGACATAGACTCCGAAGCGTTCTCCGAGCCTATCGGCCAGCGATCTCGGGACAGCAACAAACAGCAGGTTGGACTGCACGGGGGCGGCCAGCGCGTAACCCCTGCTTTCAAAGAGCGAACCGATGCGACGAGCCATTTCATTTGCATGATCCGCCAAACGGAAGTAAAGACAATCCTCGGAAGAAGAAGAAGAAGAAGAAGAAGAAGGGGTGGGATCTTTGAAGAGCTCTTCAAACTGTACGCCCAGCACCCTCCCCTTGGCTAGGAGGGCGCCATGTTGTTTGAGATGGAGGATGAAGTCGTCGGCGATGACGCGGTTGCGTACGACGATCGCCTCGCCGAGCAGAGCGCCGCATTTTGTCCCGCCGATCCAGAACAGATCGGTGAGTTGGAAGAGGTCGCGGAGGGTGAGGCCCTGGGCGGCGGGCGAACGCAGGGCAACGCCCAGCCGGGCGCCGTCGATCATCAGCAGCAGGTTCAGCCGTCGACAGGTGGCGGAGAGGGCGTGCAGTTCTGATCTCGAATAGACCGTGCCGTTCTCCGAGGCGTTGGACAGGTAGACGAGGCGCGGGCGCGGCGAGTGTGGGTGGAAGGAGTGCTGGGCGACGGCTTTCTCGATCCCCGCGGGGACCAGCTTGCCCGTGTGTCTCTCTGGCGGGACGAGGATGGTCTTGTGGCCTGTGTTTTCGATGGCGCCGGCCTCCTTGGCGACGATGTGGCCGGCGTCGAGGGTGATGACCGCCTCGAACGGGCGCAGACACGCGGCGATGCACAGCCGGTTGGCGGCCGTGCCGCTGGGCACGAAATGGATGGCCGCCTCGCTCGGGGAGCAGCCCAGGCGGGCGCAGATCAGCCGGCGGGCGGCGTTACTGTGTTCGTCGGCGCCGTACGGCCGTTCCTGCGTGCGGTTGGACTCGAGCAGGGCGGCCAGGATGGCCGGGTGGGCGCCCTCGCTGTAGTCGTCACGGAAGGTGGAGATTTCCTCGAGTATTGCAGGCATGGTGTCGTCTGGGGGGGAGAAGAAGAGTCTCATGAAGGGGGAGTGTCGTAAGAATCAGCTGGAGAAGGCTCTTAAAAGCCTCAGTTGATAAAAAATATCGGGAATGTCGGGAATGCCGGGAATCTGCGTATTCCCGACGAGGTTTGCTGATAAGAAGCGCCTATCGTCCAATCAGAAAACTCGCTGCCCTCCCCACCAGCGCACTAGCTGGATCCAGTCTAGCGTGTCCCATGACTCGGGTGCTGACCCAACAGGGACTAGTCGGTATGTCTTACATAATCCCTACAGACGCTGCTGATTTTGCATTGGAACGAGTGGAATCCCGGGAAAGCCCCTGTTTGGATGTCTGGATGTCTGGTCATCAAGGCCACTGGAACGAGGGGCGAGGCAGACGGGGGAGTGAAGAACGTGGTTGGCGGGATCGTAACCAGCGATCCCTGGTAGAAGCTGAACGATGTTCTAGAAGCTTGACTGCTACTATCTACTAGACCTACCTATACACAGTACAGATCAATAAGGCATGTGGAACTCTAGTGAATGCAGTACAGAATCTAGTACAGAGTATGCAGTGTCGAGATTTGCCCCTGCTGTTCCCCATGTATCCGCCCCAACCGGTCCGGCGCAGCCATCGTGATCGCCGCGTACTGTCAGCAGCAGGGTAGATCTGTCGCACCTTCGCCGCAGCATACCAGGGGAATCCGAGGACATACTGTGCCACCTGGAGACAGAAATAATGATAGAAAGAACAATAACAAAAAAAGCAAGTAACAGTGATGGTAATGTAGTATATTAGTAGTATGAGCAGATTATCCTTACTCTTACTATAGTCATGTTGTAGTAGAGTAATATTACCTGGTTATCAGTACTTAACTACTATACTATATATGATAATAATAGGTAGTATTAGTATATTCTTAGTCTATTAATAAACCTAAGATTACTACTGTCTCAGCTCGTATATGCAGATCACCAGCTAGTGTTACTGTATGATTTAGTAATAAGAGTATAATTAAATATATACTTGTATACCTAGTAGTTGTAAGTACCTAGTATATTAGAAGAGTATCTCTCTATACTAGGTACTCCTAGTATACTCAATACTCTAGTATACTCTACTCGATACTACCGGAGAATCGTAATTCTCAGGTAGTACAACATCAGTCAGAATAGAGTCATCCAATACTGTTAGAAAGATCTACATCCTCTTCAATAATCTCTTATAATAACACTGTTTCATTTCCACTGTAACTCTGCTATCAAATGGCACCCCGTGGCACCCAATCATCTTCCTCCCCGCATATCACCCGATAGTGATCGTCGCTCTTTATTTATTTCTCTCTCTCTCTTTCCCCTCCTCACTTTCTCCCAGTCCATCTTCCCTCCCTCTCTCCCTCCCCTCCCTCTCTCTCTCCAACACTCATCTCTCTCTCTCCAACACTCATCTCTCTCACTCTCTAACATACTCGTCTCCCTCTCCCACTCTTCTCTGACCATCATGTCTGAGACAGAGACTCACGTCACGCACGAGGAAATCCCCCGTCCCCCCGGATGGATGTACAAATCCTTTCGTATCGGTCGCTGGCAGACAGGCTGGTACGCCTCGCCTCGCATCCAGCTGGGGCTCGTGGCTTTTGTCTGCTTCATGTGTCCGGGCATGTACAATGCTCTTGGTGGACTGGGAGGAGCTGGGAGAGCCAGTACCGGACTCGCTGACAATATGGTATTCTTTTCTATTCCGTTTCCCCCCCCCCGCTGCTTCCCTCTCCTGCTCACTGACTTCTTCCTAGGCTGTCGCAACATATTCCACCTTCGCCGTGGTCGGCTTCTTCGCCGGATCGATCGTCAACCGGATCGGCGTGCGGCTGGCACTCTCGCTGGGCGGCGTCGGATACGTGATATACAGCGTTAGCCTGCTGGTTTCTGAGCACGCCCACGTCGGCGGCTTCAATATCTTCGCGGGCGCGTTGCTGGGCGTGTGTGCTGGTCTGCTCTGGTCGGCCCAGGGGTGCATCATGCTCTCCTACCCGGCCGAACAGGAAAAGGGCCGCTATTTCGCCTGGTTCTGGGCCATTTTCAACGTCGGCGGCTGTATCGGGAGTTTAGTAAGTTCTCTATTGAATGCTATTAATGCTGTTAATGCTGTTGATGCTGTTGATGCTGTTGATGCTAATTGTAGATCCCCCTCGGACAAAACATCCATGTCAAAACACAAAAAACGGTCACCGACGGCACGTACATTGCCTTTATCGTGCTCATGTTCTTCGGCATGGTGCTGGCCCTGTTCCTGTGCGACGCCGACAAGATAGTCCGCAAGGACGGCTCGCGCGTCATCCTCAAGAAGAACCCAAGCTGGAAGTCCGAGCTGCTCGGCCTGTGGGAGACCCTGCGCGACGCCCCCTACGTCGTCCTACTGTTCCCCATGTTCTGGTCCTCCAACTGGTTCTACACCTACCAGATGAACGGCATCAACTCGGCCTACTTTGACACCCGCACCAAGGCCCTCAACGGCTTCCTCTACTGGTTCGCCGAGATCGTCGGCGCCGCCATCATGGGGCCCCTGTTGGACTCGAGCCGCTTCCGTCGCTCTGTCCGCGCCCGCATCGGTCTCGTCGCCCTCTTCGCCCTCACCATGATCATCTGGGGCTGTGGCTACATCTGGCAGAAGAAATACACCCGCGCGACGGTCGAGGCGTCCGACTTTGTCTCCATGGACTGGTCCACCCCGGGCTACGTCGGGCCCATGTTCTTGTATTTCTTCTACGGACTGTACGACACCATCTGGCAATCGCAGGTTTACTGGTAAGCTCTTCAATGTTCACAGTCACTGTTAATGATGATACTTAATGACCACTATATACTGATGATACTTCAGGTACATGGGCGCGTTGAGCAATTCCGGCCGCCGCTCCGCCAACTTGGCCGGCTTCTACAAAGGCCTGCAGTCCGCCGGCGCGGCGGTGATGTGGTCCCTCGACGCCAACAAGCTGCCCTACATGTCCGAGTGGGCCAGCAACTGGGCTCTCCTCTCGGGCAGTCTGCTCATCGCCGCCCCGGTTGCGTTTTATAAGATCCGCGACCATATCCCCGTCGAAGATGAGTTGCAGGGCACCGATGAGACCCTGGAAGATGTTCTTCCTGTCGGACATCCGGAGAAGGCGACTGCTTGATTTCTCGTGGTTTTGATGAACTGAGCCTACCTCGGTTCTTATGATGACTAGCATGACTTATGAATCACATCCAATCCAGTAACCTTGATGTCACTGATACTACATGTAAGATATAAGCAGGGATCAGACAGGGGTGCCGTGCAACGGTGTCATCATGTCACCACTATCAGTACTACAGAGTACATACGAAGTAGACTATTTAGTAGTGTTGACCATCTCAATAAACAGCCTCTTGACCTCCTCCATCTCCCCCTCCCACACCCCCTCCAGCGACAACTCCTCGCCCGCCGCCGCTCTGGCCAGAAACTCCCTCGAGGGAAACGTCAAGCCGACCGTGCGTTCGACAGGCTTCATGCGAACCCCGCGCAGCACCTGAACCAGCTGTTCCGCCGCTTTGCCCCCGCCGTGGCCCCCATAGCTGACCACCATGCCCACCTTCCCCTTCCACTCGTTGAACAGGTAATCGATCGCGTTCTTCACGCCAGCAGGATACCCCCAGTTATACTGCGGGGTGACGAAGACGAAGCCGTCGAAGCGCGAGATCTCCGCAGACCAGCGCCGCGTGTGCTCGTGGACGTACTCGCGCGCAGAGCCGATCTGCGACGGGATCCCCGGCTCGTCGCATAGGGGGAGCTGCCATTCTGCTAGATCGATGGGTTCGATCGAGACGTCGGCTGTCTGTAGCGACTGGATGCTCTGCAGGACGAGTTGGCTGATTTGGAGCCCGGCGCGGGGCTTGCGTTGGCTGCAGACTATCAGGCCGATTTTCATGTTTAGATCCTAGGAGATGAAATGGTTGAAATAATCACTGAGTGGCGGGAGCAGGTTGTATCTTGGTGCTAGCGTTCTATTCTATTCTATTGTTCTGCCTGAAGCTGAAGTAGCGTAAGACATAAGCGTATGCCTGAGGCATACACCTCAGCATATACCTCAGGCATACCATCTGCCTCAGGCATACACTCTGCCTCAGGCATATACCTCAGGCATATGCCTCAGGCACCACGCAAAGCTCTCAACAACCTCTCCTCGCCCAACTCCCCTCCCCCCGGCAACCCACTGACATCCAGAAGCAGATCCTCCGGCTCGAACGCAGCTCGCACGATCTCCGTGCCCGGTGAGCTGGTGAAGAGCACCTTGACGGTGGCCGAGACGGCCTGGTCGTGCACGAGAGCCAACAGCGCCGACAGCACACGCAGCGACTCGTCCTGGAACTCGGTGCGTTCGAAAAAGGCCACCCCGTCGACGATACAGAAGAGGGTGGTTGTCTCGGGCACCTGGCGTACCATGCACACCAGCAGGTGGATCAGCTCGTCCAGCTGTCCCTGCTGCACGACACTCATGGCAACCTGCTGGGAGAGCGAGCGGGTGTCGAACGCTTGTTGATCCAGTAGCTGGAGAATGAGACTGTTCAGCAGGGAGCGGCCTCCACTGCTGCTCCTGCTGCTGCTGCTGCTGCTGCTTCTGCTGCCATCACTGTCCTCGTCGAGGGCTTCTTGCTCTCTGGCTGTCTCGACATGTCGCCCGCAGAAAAACACCGCCGACAGGAACCGTTCCTGGGCCCCGAGCGCCTGCGAGAGAGTCGTACACAGCACAGACAGAGGGGAAATCCCCGCGATGCACTCTGGCAGCTGGAAGTCCCAGTGGACAAGCAGCTTGGCGGAATACGGAGACACAATCCAGTCCTGGAACTGCTGCGTGTTGACAACTTGTTCGGCGTGCGCGCGTTGTCTCCAGGGCAGCATTTCCTTTCGGTCGTTCACGAACTCGGTGTCTGTGGCGCTCCCCTCGGCGATATCCAATACTTGCCGCAGCGCCGCTTGGCTCAGATACACGGTCGTGCTAGGCGTTGTCTGCGCGGGCGAGGGAATCCAGCCTCCAGGCTCAAAGGGTGAGGTACTGCGTAGCCGGACGTTTTCGGCTCTCAGCATGAGAATCTCTTGCTCTGCCGCTCGAAGTTCTTTGCATGTCAGCAATGTCAGCATATATTACTCTCAAAGAAACAGCAATGCTTACGGCTCTTCTGCTGCACATGATCCACTAACAAGCGGTGGATCGAGTTGAGGGTGTCGGCGCTCCGTTGCTGTCCATCGAGCAGCGATCGCTGCGTCCTCCGAGCCTCTATGCTGTCTTGATACTGATCAGTCTTGCCTCGGCTGCGAGAGATGGTCAACGCGTACCGAGATGAGACTGGTAAATGTGAGACTTTTGCGCTTCATCCGCTAGAACCGCGCTTCTCCTCCCGATCGCCTGGAGGCTTTCGAGTAGCTTCTTTTCATAATCGGCGCCCTGCAAGATCGCCTTGCCTGCCTTGCGAACTAAACTGTCAGTTCCTTCATCTCTTTCAGTGCGGGTACTGCATGGAACTCACTCTCATGACGCAGAAAGAAAGCGATCGCCTGCTCGATCGCCACCAGCGTACTCACCGTCAACTGCCTGGCGGCCTCTCTGATATTGACGTCCTCTTGGAATACCCCCAGGAAAAGCTCCGCTGTGGAAAAGGTCGGAATCAGGCTGTCGAGACTCCCAAGCACCTCGTTGCGCACCCCTGCAGCGGTTTTGACGGCCTACCTTGACTGTCAGTATACCAGTCATCACTCGATGCTACTTTATCGAAACTTGCATTCAAAAGAACCGCCAGCGACCCTAGAATCGGAGTCGAGTACACGCTGTCCGGGACCACCGTGGAGGCTACATCCACAGCCTCGACGGCAGGGCCGACATGGTCGGCCATTTTCCGTCTCGTTCGTCGAAACAGTCCCTCCTGCTTGTACTGGTCTCGCGCTGCCTGGAGAATCTCGTACACAGCCTTCCAATCCCGCTGGCCTCGAATATTGTACGCCGTTCCCGACACGCCTCGCGGCGCCTCGCTCTTACACTGGAAACTGTGCATCGCTTCAGGGAAAATGTCGTTCCAGAATCGATACGTCTGGGGGTCCTTTAACGCCGGCCTTGGAGCACGAGTGTCGAATGTACTCGGTCCATGTGGTGTTGTACTGGCATTGACTGGCCGTGGAACCACTGTCTGAACATTTGCAACGACATATTGTCCTGACATCGCATCGTAGCGAGCGGGAGGGTCGACAAAGACCGGATGATAACGAGGAAGCCGATTGTCGATAAAGTCGACGCTGGGGGGCTGCAGGCTGGGTAAGTGATGCGTGTCCATCAAGATCGCATATATTGATACAGTAAGAATATATTCACGACTTTAAGACTGAGCTGACTGGTATCTCGTCGATAAGATTATCCCATTCATAGTCTCCTGTCAGCCTCGTCAGCCTCGCCTGGACCCCGTCACTAGAGCTGCCGACACCCTGCAATTTGGAATAAGAATAGCCATGGAGTTATATTCCATCCAGTGCCAATCCGTGGCTGCGTTTAGATTATAAATCTCCCTTCTCTTGCGGCTGTGACGAAGTCGACGTGGGCTCCAGGCATTGGCTGGCTGCACTGCACAGCCGCCGACCTTAATCATTGCCCCGCCTGCAGGATGAGGGGAAGAAGCAGATGGTGAGACGACAGGGTCAAGGATTGGGTACATTAAGAGGTCACTGACCACTTCTGAGATGGAGATTAAGTGGAAGTGAGTGTTGAGAGTAGATTTTGTTGCCATTCGTTTTCTCGGTCGCAGAGAATCACAACGCAACATGGGATCGGAAGAGAACGGTGTAGACGGTGATCATTCAGATGTGCCTGACGCATCTCAAGTGCCAATTCAGGTGCCAGAGGGCTCTGCTGGAAAATCCCAAGGCATCGTCGATGAAATCCAGGCTCTGAAAGCGAAACTCTTCCATCTCGAAAGTCAAATCCGCAATGGCGACGCACAAACACCACAAAAACCATTGCCATCCATATCGCAGGAGACAGCCGACTTCAAGCGGATGGAGGCGTGTCTGTACCGACACCGGAAAGAATGGGCGATGAAGAACTCTAACCTAGGAGATATCACCATGCTCCTCGACCCTCGCCCGTATTATCCGGAGCAGGCGCCTGCGACAGGTCCGTGGAGCTACCATTGGGACATCTATGACCAAGAGAGTTACTTTCGACCGGATCCCTTTGACCCTTCTCACCAATGCACGAGTTTGGAGCATGATGAACGGCCAACTCCGCCGGACGGGTATGACCGTGCGATAGACTACGGGCATCGCAGGGATCGACTACGCAAGCATTTCGAGTGGGAAATGGACCGGCTCTACCTGGTTGAGGAAGTCGAGGCGCGTCGACGAGCCAAGCTTGAGGAGGAAAAGGCGAAACAGGAAAAGGATCAAGCACCAGGAACAAAAAACACATCCAACTCCAAAGGCCGAAGGAACGGGAGGACAGGTTCGACGGACCTCAGTCCGGGTTCTCCCAACGGCGATGTCGACGAGCCCAAGATCAACAGGCTTGAATGGTCTGCTTTCAGGCGATTGACGAAGGAGGCGCCGGAAGATGCGTGTATCATCGATATCCTGGTCGGGGACCCGGTTCTCGACGACGCCATGTCCGATTTCCCGCTATGGTTTGGTTCAGCACTTCGAGGCCAGAAGGTCCGCAAACCCCAGGAAACAAGGGGCTTCGATTCATTGCCTCCTGGACAGGCGCCGATGCCCGAACGCATCCGCATCAACTCGGAGATCCTCATCAGCATCCTCCTCAAGATTCTCGGGTCGGACGGCAACGCCCTGGTCGCTAACGAGCCGATTGTCTTCATCAGGCCTTTCAAAGCGCTTACGTACTGCCAACAGGCTATACGAGACTGGTGCATGGCGCTCGAGAGGAAGTATGGCTCTGTGTCTACAGCGATACAGAAGCCTGTCGCTGAAGAAGATACTTCTCAGAATAGCACCTCCAATCCAGAAAGCTTGACTGATACAACCTTGGAACCTTCGATTGACAGCCAGGGCACTGCCTCTTCTCTACGCTCTCCCCAGGTTGATGATGGCAATCGTGATGACCCCAGCGACCAAGTAGCGCATGTGGAGGAGAAAGAAAAGGTGGAAGAAGAGTTAGAGCTGGAGGACGACGACAACGACTACGACGACGACGACGACGACGACGACGACATGACCAAATCGCCCTTGGCACTGAAGCATCTCCAGTGCCTTGTCAGCTTTCTAGACTCCGAGATCTCCGCCAAACAGAAACACCTGGCCAGCTCCGAGTGCCGGAAGGTCTTCTTCTCCGACCTCTGGCACCTCTTCCGGCCCGGAGCGGAAGTCATCGGCCATGGTGGGAAACAAGCGTATCGGGTGATCAAGGTTTCTCTGGCCAAGCATCGCGTGATGCCATCCTGGCAGGCACGATGGTATAACAACAACAAAAAGCAGGACACACCCTTCAGCATCACCTGCGTGCACATCGACTTCGACGGCAAGTCTCTCGGGCCCGTCCAGACCGTCTTCGAGTTCAAGCGGTTCGAGGGCGAACGGGAGATCACCTCTCTGGAAGTGTATCCGTTGCGATTCCACCCGGTCCGGCGGTCTGACTTCACAGAGGCAGAGTGGACTGAGATGGAGTCTATGCCCGCCAGTGAGAGACACCGGAGGAAGCTCATCCGCCGGGGAGCCAAGTTCCTCGAGGTGGCCGCCATCAAACACATGTACTATGCCGGGCCTACGCTGGTCTTGCGCGACGAGGTGGAGAGCCCCGTGGTGATCGACTTTGAGACGGCTTTTTCTGTGGAAGACAAGGAGCAGCAGCAATGGCAGCCTCGCGTGGAGATGGCGGTGGGCAACAACAACACCTCGACGGAAGAGGAGTACGAGGAGGACCAAACGTGTCACGGAGCCTGCTGCCAGAATGACAACGTCCATGACGACAGCTACGTTGAGGAGAAACAGCGCGAGCAGTACATCGGCGCCTTGTTGCCCAAGGACAATGCGGTCGATGAGCAGCCCTCGGTGGCTATCATCCCCAGACTGCTCGACGAGCTCAAAAGTGCCCCCGGTGGTACGTCTATCATCACCGACGACGAACTGGTCATCATGTCTTACCGGGTGTTTGGCTTTGTCCTGCGCAACCGCAAATGGGGTATCTCTTTTCCTTCTTATTATATGAATATGGTCACGCTAACTTGCAGTAGCAAACCTCGATCTGTCCTATCTGACCGATATTCACCCGCCGCAGAACGAAGACAAGAAGGAGACTAAGCCCAAGCCTGTGACGGCCTTCGATCAGCTCGTTCTAGAGGATGGACACAAGTCGATGATCGTCTCGCTCATCGCACAGCACTTCCGAGATAAAAAGATCACCTCGGAGCAGGGAGAGCAGGTCGATATTGTGAAGGGAAAGGGTATCACTCATCGTTTCAATCCTTTTCTTCCACAAAATGCTAACTATTGGGCGTAGGAAAGGGGTTGATTCTACTTCTTCATGGGGCTCCTGGAGTGGGCAAGACATCTACTGCTGGTATGTTCCATATTGTCTACATGATATATACCAATGGAAAGAAGGGGAGAGTGAAGCTTACAGTCTACAGAAGGAGCAGCTGAATTGTTCAAAAAGCCACTGTTTCAAATCACCTGTGGTCAGTTCTAAGACAAAACTGAACAACCCATAATAACAACTATTGACGGCGTATAGGTGACCTTGGGACCACGGCCAAGGAGGTCGAGAAAGCCCTGGAGACCAACTTTGCCCTTGCGAACAGATGGGACTGCATTCTGCTTCTCGATGAAGCGGATGTCTTTCTCGCAGAGAGAACCAAGGAGGACTTTAAGCGCAACGGCCTGGTTGCGGGTGAGTTCTGCCCAGACATTGAATGCAGCATGCTTGAAACGCTCACCTGTGACTTAAGTCTTCCTCCGCGTGATGGAATACTACGCCGGCATTCTGTTCCTGACGACGAACCGGGTCGGAGACTTTGACGAGGCCTTCACCTCGCGCATCCACATCAGCCTGTACTATCCCGAGCTGAACCAGAGCAAGACCGTGGACGTGTTCAAGATCAACATGGATATGATCGAAGAGCGGTTCAACAGGAGAGGGAGACGGATCGACATTGACAAGATGGGGATCGGCAACTTTGCCGGCCAACACTTCCTCGAACATCCCCACGCACGCTGGAACGGCCGTCAGGTCCGCAACGCATGCCAGACGGCGCTGGCGCTGGCTGAGTTCGAAGCCCAGGGAAACAGCCACCAGGCCATCCTCAACCCGGACGCCGTGATCAAGCTCACTGTCGAGCACTTCCAGGTCGTTCAGAACGCTTACTTGGAGTTTACCAAGTATATCAACGAGCTGTACGGGACCAGCGCCGCGCGCCGCGCAAAGGAGGCCCGCCGACGAGCGCTCCGGATGGCTGACGACGATGACGCCGGCATGGGAGGAGTTTCGGATTCGGATCGAAGGAGGGCCTTTGCCATGGCCTCTCAAGCCCAGCACCACCGGCAATTCACCCCTCAACAACAGTACCATTACCCTCAGGAACAACCCGCCCAGCCGGCGGGCATGCATCAAAAAGACCAGCGATACGCGTCGCCATATCTGAGCGGTGCTACTTCCCCACGGCCCGCGTATCCAGATCCTCGCAGTCACCTCGGGGTCCCGTCCAGCCAGAATTGGAATATCCCAACCAGATCGACGCCGGCTACTTTCCAGATGTCCACAGAGGAGCACCAACAGCAGGACACATCACCCTTTGCAGCACAGCATCAACCGTCAACCGTGGCCCATACCCCGGCCTTCCAGCATGGAATCCAAGAGATATATGCAGCAGGCGGCCAACAGAGGACGGGCGTATCGCCTGTGACGGTTGGCAACCCTGTTTTGGGGCAGTGGTCGGACAGTCAGTCTGGTGCTTTTTGAGATCTTCCATAAGTTAAATCTCATCGTAACCTAGGACTTGTTCAAGTAATGGTAAAAAGCATAAATTTATATTCTATTATTTTCTTCTATTCGGTATGAAAACCCCCAGTGACGACTGCCCGCGTCTGGAAATCTTCCAACGAGGGACTCCGTCTGTCAGAAGAGTCGTGCGGAGGACTAGCCCCCTCCTCGCTGATATGGAACTGCTTCTGTTCCCAGATCTGCAACGGTTCAACAGGTGCCATGTACTCCGTGCTGTCCGTTGCGCTATGCAGCTGGGACCGATCCGTGCGTAATTTCGACAGAGGCATTGAGAGGCCACCACCACCACCGCCACCACCACCACCGATAACACTTCGTATGACTCCTCCTGCCCCCGTGGCTGTGGTGTTCTTCGTCTTCCAGGTACGAGACCGCGAGCGCGAGCGCGAATAAGTATGTCCGCCCGAGGAGAAGAAGGAGCGGGCGCCCACGATACGGCGCAGCAGCGGCCATGTCTGCGGGATGTTGGCGACGATGACGGCAGTGCCGGCCTCGCGGAGGTACCAGTCGCGCCATTCGGAGCCGTACGGTTCAGAGAGGGAGTAGTACTTTGACATGACGGAGGCGATGATGACAAAGATGCCGAGGGAGAAGACGGCGCACAGGGTCAGTTTCTTGCCCGGCGAGAGTTTGGCGCGCAGCAAGAGCGGCAGCGGGATGAAGAGCATCACCAGGTCGGAGAAGACGTTCAGACTCAGCACAAGGATCAGGTGGTTCGTGTACACGGAGCACTGGGTTGTCGTCGCGGGGACGGCCCAGTAGTCGTGGAACGGACGACACCAGACGCCAAAGAAGAGGATCTGGATCAAAACGTATGATACGGCGCAGAAGATGCTGACGGCGAGCACGAACCGGTGGGATGTGAGGCCGGTTCTGAAGTGTCAGTGTCAGTAGAGCACAAATAGTTTGTATTTCATACAATGGAATACATACGTCATGTTGTTATACAATAACAACAAGCAAGCCTTGCACCCCCAGATGGTCGCCAGCCACATCTGCTCCCCGACAATCACCCACTTGCTGCCCAGGACACGGTCCGGGATGCTCGCCGCCTCAATGGTGTCGCTTTCGTCCAGCGGGACCTCGTTGCTGCCGTACCGGTCGACCATGGTGGTAGCAACGGTCATGAGAATATAGAAGATCTACCATTAGTGAGTGGGTTGTATGTATGAAAATGCCGAGACAAGCTTCGAGTTACCAGAACGAGTCCCATGAGTCCATCTTCCAGTTGCAGGTTCTTCACCGACCGCACCTGGATGATCCGCGACGTAAACCGCACCAGGACTGGAAGAGATTAACGGGTATCCTGAGTAAGAATTGAGTGGTCATGCATACCGATGAAGATCGCCATGGCTAGCCATATGTACGTCTCTGCATCGGAGCCCATCTCGTCAGGACGGCTGAGCAGACAGTAAATCGACACGGCAGCGACGGCACGCGATACACGACAGTATGAAAGACACGGATCGTCCTTTTAACTGCCAGTTCATCTGCTTCTGTATCCACCAAGGCTGAACCGAGTGGATTGTTTAGCTTTTCCACGTTTCTTTCCTTGTTTTTTCCTTATGTTTTCAGCCACTAGTTAGTCTCTAGCTCTGGTCAGGGTCTTCCAGTGGCGAAAGCCGGATATGTATCAATTATCAATGAATAATGATAATAGCTAATCCCGTGGTCCGAGACAATCAATCCCGACTTAAAGGGACGGAGAGACTCCGTCGAGGATAAGGCGCCCAGCATTCCGATTGTAGCTCAGCCACTGGAATGTAGTAGTCCTATCTAGTTGGTTAGTAGCAAGCCGTACGGGGCAGTATCAGGGATCCAAGGGGTCTCCTCTCCTCCGTATACTCCGTATGGCCATCAGCTCGTGGAACCACTGGATCGGGAGGAGCAATAAACAGCGGCTTGGCCAACAGGATCTCGGCATTGGCAGGTGTCCCTGAGATGGTGCAGAAAGCGGGCCTGCGATGTCGGACAATCCACTGGCGAGGAATTCGGCAGTGTTCAAAACATACAAAATAAATGATGATAATCAGATCTGATAATCCATTCTTTCTCGCGTGGTGAATCTGTATGTCGGATCCACAAGGCTGCAGGAATCCACAATCATAAGAGCAACAGTATGCAAAACATCTAGCCCAGACAGATCTATATCTATGTCTAAGACCACCATATATGAAAGAAGAAAAGAAGAGGACAGAAGAGAGACCAAAAATCAAGATCGAATATCGACATCGAACATCAAATCAATAAATATCGCTACAGCTTGCTCAACTTGCTAGGCAGAGGAGCCTTGAGAACCTCCTTGTTCCACGGGTATGGATCGAAGACGAGGTCGTTGACGGGGTTCTCCTGGCTGGCGCGGCGGAAGAGATCCTCGTAGACGTTGCCGTCGGCGCGTCCGAGGCTGCTGTCGAGCACCCAGTCCGGGATCTGCCAGGCATCGACGAGGCGGACGGCGTGCGGGCGGATCTCGTCGAGGAGGCCGAGAACAGCCTTGGTGCGGGTGAGGGTGAGCTGGCGCGTGGTGACGGCGCCCGAGGCGAAGAAGTCGGCCGCCTCGCGCTCCAGTGTGTGCAGGGCGTACAGGCGGAACAGCTTGCGCAGGACCGCAGCCGTGGCGGCGTCCACCGAGGCCACCAATTCGGGCGATGAGACGGCCTCGTGGAAGTTCTTGACCACCAGGTACTGCGAGTGTGCGGTCGACAGGCGCCAAAAGTCCACCAGTAGACTGTTCCACGACCGTTTCTCCACGTCGCGGTGCTTCAGCGCCTCGAAGGTGAGGTACGCCGTGCGCCACGCAAACGCCGCCACCACCTCGCTGTCCTCCTCCAGGATGTCGAACGAGGCGCCCTTGTCCTTGCGCGCCAGGTAGCTCTGCAGGATCTGGCTGGTGTCGTTGCCTGTTCCTTTGCCGGCCAGCACTGCACGAGCGGATTTAAGCAACTAAATTGTCAGCGAAGCAGGAAAAAATAACACAGATAAAAAGGAGAGAGAGATAAAAAGAAGAGAGAGAGAGACAGAGAGAGAGAGAGAACGTACGTATCGAGCGACTTGCTGCGTCAGCATGTAGTTGTCACCCTCCCATGTCAGGGTGGGCAGGTAATCCGAGTACCAGGGGCCGATGCCGCTGTAGCTACTATAGCCGTGGCCACCGCAGGCGCGACGACAGATCTCGAGCCCCTCGCCGGCGGTGGTACTAGCCAAGGCTTTAAGGCCGCAGGAGGTGGCGTGCAGATCTGCCAGCAGATCGGCCCCGGCACGCAGCTCCTCGGGGCCGGGGCTGCGCGAGTCCTGGCCGTTGGACTGGGTGGCGGCGTTCATCCGACTCTGGTTTTCCTGGTAGAGCTTCATCGTGCCGCGACCGGTGAAGTGCAGGGCGTACATGGAGGCCAGCAAGGGGAGGAGGCGGATCTGCACCATCTTGTAGTTTAGGACTTGAGTCTCGCCGGCGTTGCGGTCGGCGTCGCGGTCCTGGAACTGACGGCGCACGGCGCAGTAGCGGGTGGCGATGGTGACGCCGCGGGCAAGCACGCTGCCGGCGTCGAGCACGATGTTCGCCCGGACCCAGGTCATGGTTCCGTAGACGAGAGTCGGCAGCGCCGGACGGACGTACTGGTTGGTCTTGGGGTCAATGCGGGAAAAGCGCGCCAGCATGCTGATGTGGGGGATCTTGATGTTGTTGAAGAGCAGGAAGCCATTGTCCATGGTACTATGAAGTCAGCTGCTTCTGTCTCTTGAAGGAACGAAAGCCCTCTCCCAGTGACCACTCCTGCTTACTTGTAACCAAACTTGGGTCCGATATCACCCACATAGACATTCTCCAGCGGCTGATGGGTCTCCAGGTCCCTGATCTGGACCACAAACGGATGAGGCCCGTAGTTCTTGCCCGCGACGAAGAGCTGGGCCATGACGACGGCATGGTTGGCCGTGCGACCCAGCGAGCCGATCCACCACTTGGACGCCGTCAGCGTCGGCGAGTGCAAGGTGAAGGTCTTATCCTCCGGGTTCCACGTCGCCGTCGTCTCAAGCCCACGCACGTTCGAGCCGTGGCCCAGTTCTGTCTGCGCATAGCACCCGATGATCTCGTATTTTTCTGCGCGCTCGAGGAAGAGCTTCCGCTGTTCGGGGTTACTCTGTTCACGGAGGGTAACCTATTCATTAGAACGACACACACACACACAGAGAGAGAGAGAGAGAGAGAGATACTAGAAACATGCTCGCATGCAGCGCATACGGCGTCGGCTCGCCAATCAACCCCGCCGCAGCATGATACTCCTCCAAGGACCAGCGCCGCTCAACAGCCAACTGGTGCAGCCGCTTCCCCTTGGCCAACGCCCGCTGCAGCCGCTCAACGCGCCCAAGCGACTGGCTCTGCGATTTATCAAAGACAGCCTCGGACTGCAGCAGGGCGACCAGCTCCTTCTGTCGGTCCAGCGACTCTCGCGAGTGCAGCAGCTCGGCCAGGGCGTCGACCCCCACGGCCGACTGGGCCCGCTCGGCGGCCAGCAGCTCGCTCCCCTGGGGTCCGGCGGGCTTCAGGGCTTGTACCCAGGCAGGAGGCGGAGGAGGCATTGAGATCGTCTTTTTGAAAAAGAAAAACCAAAATAGAGATCAAGAATGATAGAAAAAAGGATAGATTCAGAGTGAGAGTGTCGGACGGTTGGAGACGGACGTCGGCCAAGTTTAAGGCAGGGCGAGGCGTGACACGCCCTTGTCCTGATCGGGAAAGTGCCGAGGTCCAGGGTTGACCGCCGACCGCCCGGGCTGGGAGTCTCCACAGCAAAGAGTGGAATCGAGGGGGATGAGAAGAGAGAAAAAGAGGGATGGAGGGGTAGAGATTGAATTACTCATGCTGGCTATCTGGGTGTTTACTTTGCTTTTACTATGCTTTTCGTTTCTATAAGCCGTCTCTTCGTCTGAACGGTTTGGCTGCTACTGGAAACTGCCCGTCATTCCTCACCGCCTAAGCAGACAGAACACTTTGTTATAAGTAGAAAAGAAATTTTATGCAAGTCATGGAAATATTCATGTGATCAGTCATGCCGGATCTTGGAGACCCGTGGGAGACACAGCCAGAGGAAGAGGATTGCCCCGGACACGCCGAGGATAAACGGCTGCAGGACTTTGACGCCCTTGGCTTCGGCAATGGCCCCGACCACAAAGGGCAGCACCGCCGCGCCGCCGCCGCCAAACGCCGCGGCGAAGCCGATGGAGCTGACGTGCAGGTGTCGCGGGAGGAGCTTGGTGGTCACGACGACTGCAGCGGGGAACAGAGGGGCCAGGAAGAAGCCCTGCAGGGAGACGGCCACGGCGGAGGCGTAGAACTGCGGGACCAGCCACAGGATCAGGCAGAAGACCATGGCGAAGAGAATATAGGCCTAGAAGAATTTAGATAATGAAATACCAAATGTATTTTATTTTTCTTGGTGAAATGCTTACTGCAATGGCGATCCGTTCTCCAATGCGCCCCGTCACAAAGCCGAGCGACACGCGGCCCACGGTGATCCCCAGCCAGAAGCCCGTCTCGGTCAAGCCGCTGCTGAATGCGCTGCCGTTGCGCACGCGCATCATAAAAGTGACGATCCAGCCGCCAAGGGCGACTTCGATGCCGACGTACCCTAGCAGGAACAAGGCGCACAGCCAGGTGACCCGGGCCGAGGGGCGCCGGAACAAGGCTTCTCGGATGCCGCCTTTCTTGGTGTCGACGGTATGGGCAACGGATTTCCGGAATTCCGCACCGGTAGCGCCCCAGAAGGCGATTGTCAGGAAAAAAAGCTCAATGACCGCACATGGAATCTGTTCCGTTAATAATCTCTATGTAAATATCAAGTGTTTTGAAATGTTTTCTACCCACCATGACGTAGTAGAAGTAGTACCACTGCACGTTTGCTTTTGTGATGAGAGCCGTCGCGACCAATGGACTCAAGACTGCTCCCAGGCCGTAGAACCCATGCAGCAGGCCGAGGACCTCGTTGGCATTGGCCATGTTGCCGATCCAGGCATTCCAGGCGGAGTCTTCCAGGCCGTTGCCGAACCCGGCGAAGATGAAGAACACCACGAGCACAGGATAAGGCGGGTGGACGCAGTTGACGACATAGGCCAGAATATGACATCCCGGGCCGAGCAGGGCAACCCCGCGCTGGCCGAGTGTCATGTGGATCCTGTTGTTGAGCAAGGCCGCAAAGACATATCCCACCAGCGGCGAGAGGAAGATCAAGGACACCACCGTGTATGAGAGGTGATAGTAATCCTCCAACTGTAGCGCTGCGGTTAGACCGTGCGTCTGGGAAGAGCTTGGATGGGTTTCGGCCGACCTACATATGGAATCAGAGCCTAAGAATTCCGTTAGAAAGCGTGATGCAAATCAAATCAAGAAGACTCACTCCGTACGCCGCATCGTTGGCACCCATGATTAGAAAGCTCCAGAAGGTAGCAAAGGTACGGAGGATGTTCGACCGTGGGTAATTCCATCTCTCGAGCGCAGGCACCGCCGTCCCGGGGGGGGTGGACAGCTGCGACTCCCGACAGGCGCTGGCATTGTCGCTTTCCCGCAGAGACCGTTCCGTTAAGACTTGGTTCTTTGCTGAAGCGGTCTCAGGCTGGGTCTGGGACTCCAGCTCAAGGACACAGGTGGTGGTCGAGCTCATGTGGCGATCAGCGTTCCTAAACACGGCACGAAACCCTGCGACTCAATCCAACCGTCAGTTCTGCCGAGGAGAGCGTGATAGAAGAGAGAGAGAGACTGAAGAAAGAAATATGGGGAGAAGATCAAAAACAAAGAGTGAGGAGGGGCTAACCTCATCGTCAAAGCTCCTCCTGGTTTCGTCGTCTCCACCCAACGTGCCCATAGACTGACAACGAAGACGGAGTATCGGGAATCTGGTCCGTAGGATAGGTTTAGCCGAACATTGGCCGCTAGCAGAGTCTGACTCTGACTCTGAGTCAGTATTGGATGCCTAAGCACCGGCACTGCAGTGGCTGCACTGAGCGGGACACGCCACGAAAGCGACCGTGGAGAGGGAGGGCCCGCATTTTTGGGCGAGACAGTGGCCAGCCCAGGCGGTTCTGGGGATGGATGGATGGATCCTGGATGAGGTGGGGTTGTATCCAATAAGTGCAGTTGGGGTGAAGCTGAAGGAAGCCGGTTTGAGGCACGAAGAAGAAAAGAATCCGGGCCGCTTCGGGTAAGGCGTGATGACTAAGCGGTAGACGGTAATGGTATACAAAATAAATTATTGAAGTATTGACTGGAATTATAGCATTGATAAACAAGATATCTATATGAGGATTCAATGAGCCAGAACTGGCGTGGCAGAACTATTCAACCAACTCAAGTACAGAAAAGATCGAGGTCGCGATCGATCGAGACTGGGGTTTGATATAGGAAAAGTTGAAGGCCGTCACCAAGGGCCAGTAGAGAAAGCTGCGGGGAATACTGATGGACGCCGTCTGTCTCACTCTGTCAACGGCAGCCCAAAGCCCCTCCCCGGCGAGGAGGCCATGGAACGCAAAGAAATAGACGTTGAATAGCGGCGTGTGTAAAAGGCCTGGTTGACCGCCACCTTGGCCCCCAGCGACAGAGCCGGGGAGCTGCTGTAATTGAACCGCCGCCCCAAGAACAGGAACCATTCGTGGCTGGGAATCGCGATGACAAGACCAATGATGACACTCCGCAGCGAGCGATGGGGGTCGAAGTCGTCGTCTCCGATCAGTTGCGCGGAAAAGTCTCCCAGACAAAATATCAGCGGGGTCAGGCACAGTTGAGTCATATATGGCCGTCGGCTTTGAGCGTGTGCAAACCAGCCCAAGAGTGATCTCGGCCTCGGAGTACCACGAGGGACCGCCTCTTGTTTTGTTCGGTGATGGTTCACTGGGATACGGCTCGGTCGGAGACGCAACCGAGGGGGCATAATTAAATAAAGATGGGGATGGCGCCGAGAATCCGCATGGTTCATAAGAAGGTGGGCTTGCCAAAGAATCATCAGGCATGGGATCCATGACTTTATAGGAGAATCCTGGTATACAAAGGGGGGGTTCTCAATCCTGAAGGAGCGGGTTGATTATCTAGTAGTTAACAAAAGATGTTACTTATAAAGACAATGCTGTAATGACTATCAGCTAGCATCTTTCCTAGTAAACAGGTCAAATCCTCAAGACATTCTATATTCTAATACAACTAACCAGACGACCCTCCCTCTAGGCGTCAGCGAACCCTCAGAGAGATCCATCGTCGCTGTCTTTTATCCTTTATTTCTCTCTGCAATAAGAAGGCGTGAGCCAGTCTGACTCGCTGACTCGCACAACTCGACTTGACGCGGCTTCCTCCTTCCAGGGCGACTTTGCTTCCTCCACAGTCAGTCGGTCACAGCGCGCAGTCATGGCTGAGGGGAGATCTTCTTTTCTGTCTATCGCCAGGGAACGCTTCTTCCTCTAATATCCCCGCCAACTGGTGTGGTCCTCTCTTCAAGGCGTTGTGTCGGCCACTCGGTGAAGGCTTGAACCCCCTGAAATACAGCTGAGTTGGTTTCATTTGTGACTTTTGTTTTATTACTCATTGAGCCTTCGTCGGGTGCCACGTCGAGCTGCAGCTAGTTCCAATCCCTGTCATACCGCGCTCTGGTCGCTTACTTATTTGCGTGTCTAGGACCCAGATTTCGTTGATCGACGCACTTGAAGATGACGGAAACACCCTCGTCGCGGTCTACACTCGATGTCAATGGACTCTATATTCTTCTGTCTGATCGTGGGGGACTCAGCTATCTCTTCCATTGGGGCTTTTACCTGCACCAGTCCGAGAAGTCAGGCTTCATCCACCATCTGGTGAATCACCCTGGTTCGAGCGAATGGGTCTGCCTCACCCAGCCCAGCGAGGAGGTCGTGGCCTCCCCCACGTTTCTGGCGGCGCTCAAGGTGGGAGACTTGGAGCCTATACTACATCAACCGCTTGGCGAGCGGCTCCATCGGATTCCGATCTGCCATTCGACCCGTTTTCATGAAGACATCACCTGTCGGGTGTGGCTCAAGGAGGCCCTGTTTGCCTTGGACGACGAAGGGTACATCAAGCTCGTCAAGAGCGTGGGAGATATCGAGGAGGAAGCAAAACACCTCGCAACCCGAAACAAGAGTCTGGGGCGGAGGACAATTGCTCTGAGTGGCGGCAGCATCGCTTGATGGGGTGATCACAACGATTATAACGTAGGTCTAAGCATACCATGATCTTATTCTATAATTGATTCAATACTCAGAGGAGTTCCTGGTGATTAATGATTAGAATATCTCTCTGTACCTCGCAGATCCTCGTAGACTCTGTACTTGATACATATTGATACCGTAATTACGTATTAATGCCTGTCAGCAAGTTGCATATGGCAAATGCAACTGCAATCAATTCGTCCTGAAGAACCCCCCCCCCCTGCAAGCCAGCGTTTCTCCTCGCGATGAGTGGCCCTGTCCTTGCCCACAGCGACTCCTCCTCCCAGCCACCACGGCCGATTGTCCTGACTGAACGCCCCTTCGAGCCTGCCGACGACTGGGCGGGCCTGACCGACCCGACAGAGCGGCGCAGACGTCAGAACCGGATCAACCAGCGAGCTTATCGTGGGTCTATTTACTATTTCCATCCAGACTAATGGATGATTGGAAGAAGAGGCTTTACTAACCGATCAGGTCGACGGAGACAGGTGGAGAAGACTGTCAATAATGTCGGTCCACAAAGCACAGACTACAAACCTCCCCCTCCTCCTCCTCCTCCTCCTCCTCCTCCTCCTCCTCC